>NW_004524617.1:1789332-1834075 GCF_000260255.1 Octodon degus | reverse complement strand
TATATATATATTAGACAGAAAATATGTCAATACATTTAAAGTCTAGCAAAGACTATTACCTAGACAGAAAGTATTACAGTGGTACACAGATTTTTATTCAGTGGGTGTTAAACAGATGAAAATATGAAAAATCTTCAAAATAGAGTAGTTGTTAGATTTAAAATGAAACAAAAAACATCTGTGAGCCATATATAAAATATATTAATTTATATTTGAATATCTTCCTTCTAAAACACATTCATAAGAATTATGGATTACTGAAAGGTAATAACATACTGTTGTATATTATCAAACAAGATTACAGACTTTAAATGGCTTCTGATGGTGCATAAATGAACTAGAGAGTGGAAAGATTTTAATTATCTTACACAAGTAATTCTCTCTGCTAACCTCAAAAGCTTTCAAAGAAAGACAATAGTTTCCTTCTATGGATCATTACAGTTAAGATGTACTATTTTTACTTACTTCCCTTGGATAATTTATAGTTGTTATAAGGATCAAAAAGGCAAATGAAACAATTTGTGAATAAACAAAACCCCACTATTGATCATAGTGGAAAAGGCCTCAAATGATAAAATACTAAAAAGAAAAGAAGGTACATGGGATCAATATGGGTTTAATCAACCATGTTTACTGTTTTGGGTACACATAAACACACATAAATACCATGGCAACACTAGTATTCTGATACTACAAAGAACATTTTTAATAAGTTATTTCGGTAAATAATCAAATAATCCTAAACATATGGTTAAGACCCTATGTAAGGAAGATGAGAAATTGTTGACTCTCAGGTAATTTCCTCATACATATTGAATCTTTTTCAGAATTGGTTATGCAAAGCTATATAATAACAATCCTCAAATGATCATTCAGTACTGGGCCATAGAGATAGCTTTGCCTAGCAAGCTCAAGGGCATGAGTTCAATCCCTGGGTCCACCAAAAAGAAAAAAAAAAGATAAAGAAAAAGGATCATTCAGTACTTGCTAAACAAATTGTATTAAGATAGTTACCTCTTTTGTTAAAGAATAAAATCCATGTAAATACATAAGACAACCAATGTAAAATAATATAGAAAGGCATTCTTAATAGCCACATGATTTATTCTGTAAAATTAGAACTAAATTTGAGAGCAAGGCAGACTATCAATGAGGAGATATGTAAGAAAAGCTAGTTTCTAAAGCTATTCTGTTTCTAGGAAGTCAGGTATGTACTGTGTCCTTTCTACAAAGTCTGGCTGGACCTGCTCACTGACCTGCTTCATGTTGATTCTTCCTGTCTATACCACCAAATTTACCTAATTCCTCAGGGCCAAGCTCAATTACTATCTAATTTAGTTGATAAACAGTCTTGAAAATATGTTAATGGGGTATAGTGGTTTAAAGTGCTATCTTTGAAAGGACAACATTTGCATTTTAATAAGGGTTTTCTTTGAATTTACATAAATTAGTAACTTGATAGAATTTTAGTTACTAAGTAGATGGCCTGTGAGGGAAGTGAAAGCAAAAGACTACTTTGTTAGAAATCATCAGCAAGAGAATAGCTAAGGTTATACACCCTAGATACTTTGAAATGGAAATAAATGTTGTAAAATCTTGTGTATGACACATAGTGTATACTAGGTTATCAAACTATTTGTCGCATAAAATTAAGAAAGATACTAGCTTGGAATTTTTTATAATAAAAGTTGCATAACTTTTTAAAACAGATATTTGGAAAGCATTTTAGGGATTACAGCATAAAATAATTTCTATTTTGAAGTCCTAGAACTCAAACAAATGCATTGTGCATGTCTTAGTGCAATTTTCTTGTATAGATATAAATATATATTTATTCTATTTCTCCATTGTTAGGGACAGTACCCTAGCTAAATGCTATTGTAAAACTAAAAATAAACAAATGGTGCTGAACACTCATCTGTTGGCTCTAAAATTTTATTTCAGGTATTGATTTAATTATTAGGATGTGAACACATACAAAAGCAATTATAAAAGCAGAATTCTAAGTGACTTAAATTTTAGCTTTTGCATGGAGATGGCAGTGCTTATGTACAGCTTGAATGTCTTGAGCATTGCAGTCAAGAAATTACCTCTAACTCTTGAACATTCTCCTAAATTCTTATATATCTAATATGTGTAAATATTACATATTATGTATTATATATTACATAAAATATTATATATATATATATTCATTCCAAAATATCAGGTTAGGAATACCCAGCATAGCAATCTTTTCATATGTCCATATGTGAAAATAAAAATATACATAGTCATGTATGTTATTTTCAATGTGAAAATAACAGTGACATAAGAAAATGAAGTATGGAGTTATATTAAATTCTGCAATATATTTTCCCCTACTACATCAATTAATTGCTGTTTTCCTGCACATATTCTATCTTGAGTAGAGTTTTCAGAATGCACTCACAATATTATTAGTTTCTATATACACTTGCCAACTATCTCAGGAAATATAACCACTACTTATGTCTAGATTCTTTAATGTGACCACTCAGTTTTTATTTCTGAATATTCATATGCCATAATTTTAGTTTAGAATGATATTTTTCTCCGTTCAAAATATGAATAATTACGAAGATGCCTTTAATTGCATTGTTCAAGATGGTAACCATCAGTCACAGTTGATTATTTGCATTCAAATCTAAATTACGTAAAAGGTAATACAACTTAAAATTGACTACCTCCATTTTATTATACATGTCTTATTTTGTTTTTGACTTTTTGACATAAGACCTCATTATGTAGCTCACACAAGATTTGAACTTGCTATGTAGGACAGGCTAACCTCAAACTTGGCAATCCTCTTCTCAGGTTCCCAAGCACTGAGATTACTAATGTGTGACATGCCTGGATGAGTCATATTTTAGATTCTTGAGGCACACAAAGAGCTAGTAGATTAGTGTGGACAGCGTACATGTAAAATATTTCCATTACTACAAAAGATTATATCGCAGATTACTAGATTAGAAAGTCTAATATATTTTCTTTATAAATATGATACATGCTCCAATTTGTTCTGTGCATATAATAGGATATCTACTATTTACTTTGGTCAAAGGTACCTAAAGCACACTATTCCATAGTGGTGATAATAAAGGATAAATCAATATTCTTCTTTTCAAATTACTGATGAGATTAAAAAAGTAATAGGGTGCAAAAATTTTAATAATACAAACCTCAACACAGAAACTAATAATTTTATGTGAAAAACAATGACACTAATCTCATAGCTACCAGAAAATAATACCAGTATGAATACCAAAACTTACAGGTCTCCTTGAAAGGGACATTTATTTATTTATGTCTTTTTTCAGATAGGGTCTCACTGCGCAGTTCAGGGTGGCCTTGAGCTCACTGTGTAGCCCAGCGTAGAGGTGGGGGAAGAGATATATTTATGCATGCATGGAGGATGGCTTGAGTAATTGTACAGCTGATTTCTGCTTGTCTACAGAGGGGAGTAGCTGATGCTTAAAATTTTTTTCTTGTTTTTTCAATTTCTCATAACTTTTTTAAAACCAATTTTTGCATGCTTATATCTGGTAAACTGAACAACTAATTTGAAGACAACATTATGCAATAGAGCAACCACTGTTGAATTCCTATTACTCTGTTAGGTAAAGTTCTGTATTGTTCCTTTTTCTTTTTTCTTTCTTTCTTTCTTCTTTTTTTACTATTTTGTGTTTTATTTAGATAAATAAAATTAGGGTTTTTTTTTAAAAAAACACCTTGCAACAAAACTTCTGCCTCATCCTCCTGAGAACAGGAACAGCAGGCATACATATCACACCTTGCTCTACAAGGAGAATTACACTGGTTACAAGTCAATTTAAAAAGTCAAAAGTTTAAATGTCAATCAAGTTATTATTATACTATAACTGACTGAGTTTCTTACACTGATAGTATTTTGCATTGTCATGTACATGTAGCCTAAATCTCAAAGTAACACCAACTAAACTCTGAAAAATGAAAATAGTAAGAAAACATATTGAGTATTATATATAAAAATAAGTATCATTTCTCTAAAATGTATTCACTCTCCCCCAAAATACGCAGCCATTATGCAGCTAATAGAATCTTGAAGAGTATATGTGTCAGAAACCTCAAATGAGAAAGTGTCAAATAGAGTGACAAAGATCATGAAGTGGTCTTTGGAGATAGATGAGCCTGGTACAATCAGAAATGGAAATTACAGATATAATAACTTTTGGGTGTGTTTACGATGATTTGTGGGAGGCCATTGATTTAGAATATCTACTTGACCCAAGACTGAGTCAATACCTGCTGGTTTGCTTCATGTCCGCATCAGTGAGGAGCAGCTATGGCTCATGACATCCATCTCTACACACTTCGCTAATGAGATTAAAGATGTTTTCCCATGTGTATTTTTTTTCTAGAGTGATTCCTGATTATTAAATCATTTTTCAGCAGAAAAACAAATTTCCATTATCTTTGTTGCTTCTCAGTTTATCACCGTACAAGAGAAATCCAATGCTAAGAAATGTCATATACTGGCTTAACCATAGAAAGAGACCACAGGCTCTTTCAATGTTCACAAGAGATTTGAAGAAAGAAGACAAAGCTGAGAGTCCATAGATGAAATGTATTAGAGTGTGTAAGAGAAAGAAAATAAGAAACCTCAAAAGTAATAGTAGGATACAGTATACTGAGTGCTTTGGTTATGAAAAATTCAAAAGATGACTTAAAAAGAGCATGGTCATCGCTAAATAAAAGTAAGAGTTCTGAACAATCAAACAGAAGAAGAAATATATCCTAGAAATTAAAGAAAAAAATAGTGACAGAGAAATTGAAAGTAAAAAAAATGAGAGCTTAGAGGATAGATCTGATATATCTAATATGCATGTGAATGCCAGAATAAAAAAAAAAGCAGATGGATGAGAAGTAATAATTTATGTAATTGTAAAGAAAAATGTTTTCAGAGCTAAACAATTGATTGGTTAAAGTTGAAAACGTTAACCAAATATCAAGACACATTAAATACTAAGTTGAAAGATTTATTTAAAAGTATACTGAATTCTACCATAATGAAACTTATGAATTCTGAGAGGTGAAATATGGTGGTCGAGAGATAGCTCAGTAGAATAAGTGCTTGCCTTTAGCCAGTCAATTATTTAGCTCTGAAAACATTTTTCTTTTCTTTTTTTCTTCTGTACCTAGGGGCGGGTCTACAGGGTGTTCAGGGTCTCACTACTACATCAGATTCGTAGTGATTTGTCTGTTTACAGCTCCCAAGAGCTGCAATTACAGTTGCACACCACCATGCCCAGTCTCAATTGCCCTCTCATCACGCCCCGGGGTTGGGGCCAACACAGCACTCCAGGATCAAACCCTGGCCGCTGCACTCTGCCTAAGCAGGCACTTTAGTTGGCTGAGCTAACAGGCTGGCCCTTGAAAACATTTTTATTTACAATTTAATTTATGTAATTGTAAAGAAGTATAATGAATTCTACAATAATTAAATTTATGAACTTCAAGAAGTGAAGTATGGGGGCTGGAGAGATAGCTCATTACAATAAGTGCTTTCCTGGGAAGCACAAGGTCCTGAGTTTAATACCCAGTATCACAAAAAATAAAAAATAAAAAACCCGAGGTGAAGCATGAATTATATCAGTGAGATATTGAGAAAGACAACTTTAAATATATAAAAAGATGAGAGATGGACTAGAATCAGAATTCTAAGTGTTGGGAATGGGGAGATGGCTCAGTAGAATACACACTTGCCTTGTAAGTGCAAGGGACTGAGTTTAATCCCTGGTTCAAAAAAAAAAAATCTAAGTGCTAACAGCAGAAGATAGGAGAAAGTGGAAGTTGAAAAACAATGGAAACTAACGCATAGTGTTCCACAATTCACAGAGACTACTGAAAAACATCAAAAATGCTACTTATTACCTGAAAAAATGAATCATTATGACTTCAGAAGAAAAAACAATTTGAAAAGTAAATGCTTAAACAGTACCCATAAGCAGGCCTGTAATCCCAAAACTCGGGAGGCTGAGGAAGGAGGATTGTTCTGAGTTTGAGACCAGCCTGAGCTACAAAGTGAATTTTGAGGCCAGCCTGAAGTGCACTGTAAGGTCCTGTCTCATAAAAACATAAAATTTACAAATCTTATGCATTGTTATGAGGAAATTTCTTAAATATTCCAAACAAATGACATGAAATGTGGCAATAAAAAACAAGGGGAAACCAAAGATACGAACAAGTAGTGATAGAGAATAAACTACTATGTTTGTGATTAAATTCAATGAGACATCTCTGCAGTTACAGCTCAGTGGTGCAAACGCTTGCCTGGAAAAATACAAGGTCCTGAGTTCAATTCCTGGTATACTCCAAATTTAAAGGGACAATGGCAGTTTACCTGTTATTTAACTCTAAATGACTTCTTGTACTAGATACAATGCTATAAACGGTAAATAGCAGTAGCCAAGAGTTAAAATAACAAATCGTTTTAGTCTTTTAAATTGGCTTGAAAAGAGTGGGGAGTTTGCTTAAAAAATATTTTGGGGTAGAGAATACTGTTAATTTACTTTGCTACAACACAACAGAAATATAGATTTAAGTTTTATTTTCAGCAATAGGAAACTATTGGAAATAGAGGGTACAATTTCTAAATAATCTGGAAGTAGCAGAGGGATGCAGTAAAGTTCAGGGAAGAAAATAATTGATGTCAAAATAATGGCCAATGGTCAGGAAGAAATAAAATATCTACATGATATATTTTTTTTTTTTTTTGCAGAACCAGAAATTGAACTCGGACCCTTGTGCTTGCCAGGGAAGTGCTTATTCTACTGAGCCATCTCCCCAGCCATACTTTTAAAATATTTTTTAAAAATTTTATTTTTTGGTGGAGCCGGGGTTTGAATTCAGGCCCTTTTGCTTGCCAGGGAAGTGCTTATTCTATTGAGCCATCTCCCCGGCTCCTACATGATAAAATTGCAGCCTTAAGTATAATGGAAGGAACTGGCATGACTACAGAGTTAAGAGTGACCAGAACAAAAATGAGTCAGTTTAATTTTTTAGTAAAAAAATGAAATCACCTCAGACTAGATTAAAATACAAACTCCATTTATAATTAACTTATGAGAAACATACAATAACATCACAATGGTACATTATGCAATGACAGATGATGCTATATCAGAAAAATAATATATGAAGAGTGAAGTGAAAATCATAGTATGAATAGGGCTCATGCCAAAAAATCTTACACAGATCTAGAAGAGCCATTGTAAGAATAAAGGTCACAGTTCATAAAAAAAACACAGCGTCCACTAATGCTTATGCCTCAAATATTTGGCAGCATTTTACATATAGTTGAAAAAATACTAGAAATCAGAGAAGAAGATAAAATCAAACAGATAAGTCGTAGTCTGCATATACTTTGTCCTTAATTTGCTAGATGAAAACAAACTAAATTCAATCTATATTTTGTGTGCATTGGAAAAAGCATACCATTTTTCAATATTTCGGGGATCCACAAAAAATTATATATCTGGAAAGAAAACTTAAAATAGGATAGACAATAGAGATATTTTACAAGTTACTTTTGTTATCATAATTGAATTTTAAAATGTAGTGGAATAATAGAACATGTTTGGTTTATCTCTTAAGGCTTTTATAAAGAATGCATCAGATCTGTGTGTGTTGCCTGGAGAAATGTACTTGACAGATTGTTATATTTAAAAATCACATACAGAGTGATGTAACATGTTTAAAAATAGTGAAAACATCTATATATAATTTTTGGTTAAGAACCAAAAATATAACAAAGATAAAATTAAACTCAACTCAACATTTCTTATTTCAGAAGGAATGGAATTTGCAAGTTGATGAAATATAAAGTATTAATGCATTCTTACTACACTGTTGGAGTGTTGAACTTTCAAGCTAATAGCAAGACTTTAAAAATAATGAGACAGATCAGTGAACTAGCATTAAATAGTAGAAACAAAAAGTTTCTAGTGGTAACATGTCTTTTGACATATTTGTTACTAGTAAGCATGGAACTTTCCAATGACTTGACTGGACAGTTTTCACTTAAATCACAGCTAAGGTAGGAACCATTAACTGACTGGGAGACTTATGGCAGCACAGATTCCGACAAAGTGCATAAGAAGGCAGGATATATGCATCATAAAATGTTTTTACATTGTCACTTAAAACAATATTGATGCCTTTCACTGCAAATCCAAGTGGTGATAAAAGATTCCTGGCAAAGAGCATAGCTGCTGTTCCACATGAACAAAAGAGAATTGTATTTAGCACAAAGAGTCCTGAAGAGAGCGAGCAACAGCAAATGGAGAATAGCATTGGTGTATGAAGGCATCCATTGGCATGGCTATTCTGACTGATCTTAAGAGTCCTGTGCATGAACAATTAAATATAAATTATTCAAAATTTTTATCAAAAAACAAGGAACCTGTTGCCTGCTATAAGCATCAATAATAGATATTTTCATGCAGATAAAATTAGTAAGTGAAAGTTTTATGGCCTGCTTTGTTCACGTCCATGGCGGCCCACCCCAAAGCTATATGATGTGCTTTTCTCTCAATTTTACTTGGCTCAAGCTTGCTCTGCAGAGCCTGTTTCTTTTTCCTACCCTTAATAAAACATTGCTACTGTGAAAGCAAAAAAAAAGAAGAAAAAGAAAGAAAGAAAGAAGAAAGAAAGAAAAAGAAAGAAAGAAAAAGAAAGAAAGAAAGAAAGAAAGAAAGAAGAAAGAGAAAGAAAGAAAGATGAAAGAAAGAAAGATGAAAGAAAAAAGAAGCCTAAGCCTCAAAGATATTTGTCTAAGTTTAAAATAATCAGTAAAGAGGCAGTTATTGTTTGTTTGGAGTTTTCAAATGAGTGTTTCAATACTTCCCATGGATTCTAATTAGCTTTGGACTGAAAAATTTTCCTTTTGGCTGACGACTTAGGCCATATTTTATCAAAAGTGCCCTTAATTTGAAGGAAGATTAATATTAGTAAAATATATTGAGAGTACTATTAATAACATGGTATAACCTAATTCTACGTAATGTGCATTTGATAATGACCCCCACATTCTACTCTCCTTTTAAATATTTACAATAATTTTGTGTGCCTGTATGAAACATATGAATTACAAAACAGAACTTTTGGAATGTAACTCAAATATTGAGAGTAAACTACAAAGATCCTTGCCACAAGTTCATCAGGTATTTTCCCCAAAGCAAAATATGGATTTAACAAATAACTTATGTACATGACTTTAAGAATATGTGCAACATATTTGGCAAATATATGTGTGCACACAAATACATATGTATATAGATACATCTAAAGTCATCTTACAGCCATAATTTGAGTTAGGGAGTTAAAAAATTATAAGCTATTTTTTTTGGCAGTACTGGGGATTGAACTCAAGCCCTTGGGCTTGCCAGGGAAGGGCTTATTCCACTGAGCCATCTCACCAGCCCCTTATAAACTATTATGCATTAAGTAATTTTTATACATAAGTAGGGAAAAGAGGATCTCATTATTTAATTTTATTTGTGAATACTCCACTAAATCAAGAAATTTTCCATAAGTATAAATCAAGTCAATAAGATACAAAGACAAATAATGGCAAATTTCTTATGCACTATGTTTCTCCTTTTTTCTCTCCCTCTCTTTCCCTTCTCTACTTCCTCCTACATCAACTGTTCAACCTCTGTCATATTGTCCAGAGTCAAACAGTGCTTAAAGACCTGGTGTCCCTCTTAGCCCCGCTACTCGGCTGCAACTATTAATTCCTGTTCCCCTAGTGTATTCCTTTGGGATTCGAATCTATTTGGGGCACAAACCCAAAATAATTAAGTTTATTATCATATTTTCCATACTAAAAGGAAAATAAAGATATTTACAAATGAAATAGAAAAGTATCACATAAAAAATGAGTAAGTTATGGCCGGCCTGATAGCTCAGCGGACTAAAGCACCTGCTTAGGCACAGCACAGCGGCAAGGGTTTGATCCCTGATGTGTTGTGCAGAACTGGCTCCTGGGCCACGCTGAGCTGGCAATTGAGACTGGGCATGGTGGTGTGCACTTGTATCCCAGCGCTTGGGAGGCTGAAAACAGGAGGATCACTATGAGTCCAATCTATGTAGTGAGACCCTGTAGATCTTATACCAAATACAAAAAAAGAAGTGAGTATATTTACATTACAAACTTTATAAAATCAATTTAAAGGCTGGGGAGATAGCTCAGTAGCAGTCTTATCTGCTAAGTGCAAGGTCCTGAGCTTGATTCCCACTACCATACAAATTTCTGAAATCCAGAGCCCTTTTGTTGTACTTGATTCCTGATTTTGGCTGTGGTCCTGCCAAGTAATAATATTGTCCATCTGACTTCTGAATGAAGAAAGCACTAGTATGTGTACAGTAACTGTTGCATTTTATATTATTATCCTCAAATAATGTTTTACCAAGTCACAAATAACTTCAAAATATAACAGTCACCGAACAAAATCACTGTTTTTTTTCTAAAAAATGTCTTTAATCCTTTCTTTGGTAGTCTGAATTTAATGACATCTTGGGTTTACTTAATTCAATTTGAGAATATAAATAGTTTCTCCTGAAGAATGAAGAAGGATTTTTTCTTTTTCTTTCTTTTTTCTTATTATTCCATTGTTTTTTTCTTTTTCTCTTTATTTCTTTCTTTTCTTTCTTTCTTCTTTCTTCTTTCTTCTTTCTTTCTTTCTCTTTCTTTCTTTCTCTCTTTCTTTCTCTTTCTTTCTTTTCTTTCTTTTTTTTTCTTTGTATTTTAGGGAAGGGTTTACAGGGTCTATAGGGTCAAACTACTAGATTGGACTCATAGTGATCCTCATGTTTACAGCCTCCCAAGCGCTGGGATTACAGGTGCATGCCACCATACCCAGTCTCAATTGCTGTCTCAGTATGCTCCAGAGGCAGGGCTGGCCTGCCAGGCCCAGGGATCAAACCCTTGGTCCCTGTGCCTGTTTGTAGGCACTTTAATCCGCTGAGCTATTTGGTCAGCCCCAGCATTCCATTGTTAACATTTTTATTGTTTGTTTAGTTTTCAAAATATCTAGAGTGTATAACCTTACCTATTATCTTGCAGATGATTTCTAACAAAGTAGGCTTTATATGTTAAGTAAAAGGCTTTTGCTTTCGCTTTTTTCACAGGCTATATACTTAAGTGCTAAAATTGTTATTTAATGACTTTTAAAGTTGTTTATAATTATAGTATGTGGTATTGACTTTCTGAGATTACAGTGGTGTGCCACCATGCCTGGTCTTGGTGGCTGGCTCAGGGCACCCGGGGACGAGGCCGGAGCTGTATGTGGAACTAGGGATCAAACACTGGTCTCTGTGCTTGCCTAAGCAGGTGCTTCATCTGCTGATCTATCTCGCCGGCCCTTCAACTTGGAATTTTTTTAGTTGTCTATTAGATAGCTGGCTATTATTAAGTGCATATTGAGCTATATTCAAAGGGTTAAATAAATTATAAAAAGTATATAATTTTTCCAGCAAAATTATGTCATATAAAGAAGTCTCTATAAATAAATACATTTGTATTACTAAAGGTGAAACTATGTTTTAAATACTGACTAATATGTCAGACACTATTGGTTCATATAGGAGAACAGGAGGATAATCAGAAAATGTAGCAAATTTTAAAACCTTGTAGTCCTTTTTATTTAGTGAAAAATCAAAGTGGGTAAAGCCATACACTTGAATTAATTTTATTCATCTGTTTTCAGAATATGTTCCATACAATGAGAGTCTTAAGTAATCATTGAAAAATCAGAATGATTCACAGATGGTGTGAATGATTTAATTATTTTTAACCATTTGTTTTGGGCATGCGCAGAAGGATATTTCCAACTCCTCTGCAGAAGCCATCTGAGCTTTCTTCCAGCTGGTGTTCCATATTTTCAAAGCAAATTTAGATTGGAGAAAATTACACTATTTATTGTTGTGTTGCAAACGGAGGTCAAATTGCTGTGTATAAATTCTTGTTCTTTTCTCTCTTCATTGTATGAGCTGTATTTATCAAATACCACATCTTTTGTATGATTGCTATGGATTTGCCTATGCTATTTTATATTTTGTGTTGTCTGGCACATAGGAAGCAACAGATAAATGTTTATTGAATGAAAAAATAACAACCACATGTATTTAAAACAAAGTGAATATAGTCTCTCAGAAAGTACATGGAATTGTAATTTCTGTTCATCATCACCATTATTTGGAGGTTGTCATTAAAAATAAACAAAGAGGGAAGACACTAATGCAATAAAATAATGTCTCTATTCTCCTAAACACTAAGAAAACAACATTGTCATCTTGAAACTTTATCTTCATAATGGAACCCTTTATCCATAATTTTATGGAATTAAGGCAAATTGTGTCATCAATTGCAGTCATTTTAGGCAGTTTTAAATACTATAGATACTGTTTTAAAGATCTAATCTTTTATACCTCATGTTAAATAATGAATTTAATATCATGAGATAAAAATAACGGGTATAATAATTTTAATTTTACTGAGGAAAGCTAAAATTTAGCTGTATGCCCTTAAGCAAATGAGTTTTCGCAATGAGAAGTAACAGATTATTTTAAAATAGTTTTATCAAATGTAATAACGTCAAAGTTGTGGCATTTTTAGGACAGACAATATTAATTTGAGTGAAGAAAACTATTTCATCAGATGCCAAAAATGAGTTAATTTTTCTAATTTTACAAAAAATGTAATAAGTTTGACTATAAAAAATAATTAGTTAGGGGCAGGGGAGATGGCTCAGTAAGATAAGCGCTTGACTGGCAAACGCAAGGATCTGAGTTCAATCCCCGGTTCCGGAAAAAAAAATAATAATGATAATAATAATAATTAGTTAGACTTAACTTTTTATTATATATTATTAAATATATATTTACCATTTAGTATTTCCTGATGAATGTAAAATTTACACTTGATAGCAAAGTTCAACAGTCTATTACCATAAGAAAGCTAAATTACCATAAGAAGGATGTTTATTAATTTGACATGAATTCAATTATGAATACAGTCTATTATTGTAAATTTGGTTCATAACATGTACAAATACAAAATTGCATATGCAACAAAGCCAGAAATCTACCTATAAAATAATAAGGAATCATGAATCTTGTCTGACACATTTATTTGAATATTTTTACTTTATTGTCATAAGAAGAGCCAGTAATTTGAGGGAATATTTACAAAGTACAGTAACATATTAGAAAATATTACATATAGAATGATGAATACCTTTAAACTTAAAGATCATTAAATTGTAATTGGCATAATATTTCATACACAATAACAGCTTTCAGTCTACAGAGATTCAGAAAACACAAAGTCCTGTGTTAATATTATCCCTCATTACTCTTAGAAAACCCAATTAATATTATTTATTTTTCTATGTACTTTGTACTGATGATTAGTGTATACATTAGGCACACTAAAAGAGTAGCAATAAAACTAATAATAATAAATAATAACTACTAATAAATACTACTACTATCATTGAATTGGCACCATCAGCTGCCTGTTTGGACTATGTACTTTGTCACAATAACTTTGTACATATTTCCCTCTACTTTTCAGAAACTTTATATTCTTTGTAGTGTATTAATGGCTCTGTAAAATTACTAAGAAGTGCAATCAATTTTTTATGTCTAAGCAATAACAAAATCACTGTATCTTTTTTCATGAATAAATATAGATATAGTGTGGCTAGTAACTGTTTTGGGTTTTGAGAGAAAAGCATACAGGAAAAGACAAAATTTTGTGCATTATTGGATCTCTTATTCTAGGGTGGAAAATGTAATCCTGTAAGACAAAGATGAGAAACACTAAGAATATACTAAGCAGTATATTTTATGGGAAATAAATGATGAATGCACTGATAACTTGTGTGTGTGTGAGAGAGAGAGAGAAAGAGAGAGAGAGAGAGAGAGAGAGAGAGAGAGAGAGAGAGTGAGACTTACTGAGAAGAGCATTTTTAAAATACTGACTTGTGGGGACTGGAGAGATGGCTCAGTAGAATGAGTACTTTCCTGAGAAGCACAAGGGCCTGAGTTCAATCCCTGGTTCCACCAAAAAAAAAAAAAAAAAAAGGTATTATATGCTTTAAAATTAATTTAAGGGATTTGGAAATTTTAAATATTTCAATTTAGAATAGATGGGAAGGTTTTGGACAATTTTGGTCAGGTTTAGATCTGTTTTGTGTTATTACACAATGGGCTCTTACCAAGATGCGACTAGATCAAGGAATGCAAACATTGGTTTATATCTGAAAATTTGACACTTGCTTCTGCAATTCAGGGGAAAAGGTTGGGAAAGACTGAATGCTGAAGCATTAGAGGAGGGGAGTACCCACCACCATTGTGAGTGAAAAGAAATGCAGGTACGAGGCAAGATAGGTGAACCCCAGTCAGTCTTGTTTTCGTATTTTAGTCAATATTTTAATTATTTCAGTAAATGTTCAGCATTTTAACTATTGTATACTTAATGTATAAATTGAGTACTTTCACATATAGTAAATACTTCTGTAAGGATTTTCATTTACCGCTTTTGTTGTTCTTTACTTTTCCTTGCTAATCCTTTTGCAATCTTATCTGGAAGTGACAGTGTGTGTCTTCTAGCTCAGCCTTTGGAGGCTGAGGCAGCAGGATCACAGAATGGAGCTCAAGCTAGAAGTTTAGCAATTTGGCAAGACACTCTCAAAAACAAGTGGGGAGGGGCTAGGAATGTAGCTCAGTGTGAAGGACATGGGTTCAATACCCAGTACTGCCCAAACAAAAAGCCAAACCAATTTCATTGCTGATTACAGCTTTAAAAAAACTTGATGCCCTGTCAATGAAAATCTCATGTAAGTCAGTTCAGCTTTTGTTTGTCAGAAAAGAGCTTTACATGAACGTCATAGCTGAGAGTTTATGTGAGTATATCACTTTGTGCTCAAAGACTTTTTTTTCACTTTTTGAAGGTATTCTACCACCAACTGGCTTTTGTCTTTGCTCTAAAATCAGCTGTCATTTTAAGTGCTATTATTCCCAAAAATAATCTGTCACTTCAGCTGCATTGAAGATTATTTGTTTTCAAAATTCAACATGGTCTTAAAAAGTATATTTATGGTTTTATTTGCTTGAGATTTATTCAATTTTACAATTGAAGTACTAGTATTTTTTTTATTAATTCTGTGCTTTTTTTGGTATTTTAGGGAAGGGTCTACAGGGTATTCAGGGTCTCACTACTAGATTGGACTCATAGAGATCCACCTGTTTACAGCCTCCCAAGAGCTGGGATTACTGGTGTGTACCACCAAACCCAGTCTCAATGGACATCTTAGCACACCCAGGTGGTGGAGCCAGCATGGCAGGCCCAGGGATTGAACCCCTAGACCCTGCGCCTGTTTGCAGGTGTTTTAATTTGCTGAGCTATTTGGCCTGCCCCTTTTTTTTAATTAATTTTGAAATAACCTTAAATGATGATTACCTTAAACATCACCATCTCTTCATTGTGGTAAGAGGGCAACCCTTGAAGGTTCTTAGACAGAGGCATCATTTTCATCTCTGTGTTAAACCTAGCATGAGGACACATGGAGTGTTTATCCTATACATTTTTGAAAACTTTTTTGCAGCCATTAGACATTCATGTCCATTGCAGTATCAGATAAATTGTGTTCATTTAGGGCACCCAGGGGAAGACAGATTTCACCATATATTTTGAGCTCATCCATTTTTTCAAAACATTTAAAAACTTTTAAAATCCAGAAATTAAATGCATTTGAAAGAAATGAGAGATTCAGTGGGAAGTTGATTCTAACTCTTTACTAAATGACTGTTAAACTAATTATATTATATAAAAAAATCTGTGTGCCTATATCTAGAATTCTGAACAACTAGCTTGAAGATACAAATATGCAATATAATACCATGGTTAATTTCCTATTATCTTTTTTAAAAATTCTGTATCATTTTAAAATATTTTTCTCTTTAAATTAAAAAATAAATTTTCAAGCTGAGAAATTAAAGGAAATTACCAAAGAAATGACAATAGCTATTACAATCTTGGAGAATCTAGAAAAGTACAGGATATTAACATATCTAATTTATTTCTTAACCCTTGTGATATGTTAATAACAAAATCGAAGCTGAGAGGAAGAAAATTTTAAAAGCAGCTACATCATTGTTCAAACTTTTCCTTACCAACAGTTATTGGTCTTTATATTCACAACTCCATTTACTAAAGAACATTCTGTCTCTAAATAAAAAATTAGTTATGTTCTCAAATTCTCCAAGGATGCTGCACTGGCAGCTGATAATCTTTGTTTTATTTCAAGGCAAAGAAAAATATCTGTGTGGCAATTTTGCAAAGAAAATGATTTCCCCTTATTTTATTCTCAAAAGAAAACTCTTTCATTATGAGACAGGAGAAAAATTGCAAAAAAAAAAAAAAACTGTGCAATGGTATACTGAATCTTGGTTTTAGTATTGTTTTACATAAAGTGGTGGCAAACAGCTGTGTGATTACTCTTCTTGTACATCTCTGTTTAATTTTTAGGATAATCACAAGAAATAGAAACACAATTGTACTATGATGATTTTACCATTTTTTTCTCAAAAATACTAGTTCTTGACACCATTCAAACATGAATCCCATCATCAATCTGGAATGAAATTTGCCTTTTGTGCCATACCTCTGCATATGTGAAAGCCTGTTGAATCTTTCATATAATTTCATAATCATATTAAGAATGCTGAAAATAGAATAAGAAATATTTATTTAATCTGTGTTTCTGCCATTTTTCGTATCAGATTGTATTCCTTTAATCTGCATAACTCCCACTTTATTTTGGAAAGCGCTGGTTTATTTTATACCATAGTTTTGTCCTTGCACACATTTTAATGACAAGGTCATTAGTGTGTTTAAAGTAGACACATGCAAGAGATTTTGTTGATAACAATCATTTAAATGTAAAAATATATTGGAACATTTCAGAAAGCCTATGTTCCCAGTATAAAACTATTTTCATTTTCCTGAATTAACTCTTCAAGAATTTAAATAATATTTGTTATAACATTTAATATGATGTATGGAGAATATCAGTTTACCATTAAATTTTCAGGAATGTGCAGTTCTAAAATGCATACTGTTATTATTGTTGAAAAGTCCTACTACAATTAATCTGATGCTGTAAAAGTCTTCCTTTGTAATATACTTTTGTAATCTTTCTCATATTCACTCTTTACCATGGAACTATTAAGTTTCAGTAACGATCTTTCCTCATTATTTCCACTTCTAGAAGCAACTGTAATAAAAACTATTGTTCTGAATAGCAGCCTTAAAATCCCTTTTAAATCTATATAGAATAAAATATTGTTGAAATTTAAAATACTTACACTACAGCACCAGATTATACATTAGTGTACTCCTAAGTATTCACTGTACCTAAGTGCAAAGTTAGTTATAGCACTAAGTAAGTTATAGCACCTATGCAGAAATCTAGGTGAAAATATCTTATCAAAAGTAACTACATATAAATTCTTGAAAGAGAAATGAAGCTAGCATGTTTAAATATAGCAGGGATAATTTTATGCCTCAATGGCAGCAACATACCAAAATAGGAAACAGTGTAAGTAATGAGGAACAGGCAGTGGCTTGACAACTCAGAAATTCATAGCATTGCATTGAAAAGGTATCAGTAGTGGGGGCTCGACATAATCTCATTTGTACCACAGAAAGGAGCCCTCTGATATCTACAGAATTAATATAGTGTAGGTGGGAAAAGAATGCAAGCAAGTATTAGGTGTATGAGCGTCATGAGAAATGATTTTGTAGACTGGAGTTTCTGTTATGCAGGTACTGTGAAGTGGTGGGGTTTTTATTATTAGTCTGTGAGTCAGGGTCTCTCTATGTGGTTCAGGCTGGCCTTGAACTCAAGGGGATCCTTTGGCCTCAGCCTCTTTCCCTAGTGCTGGGATACAGGCAGGCACTCCCATAATCTGCAGGTAAAATGAACAGAATTTGGAATGAATTATGTCAATATAAAACAGGAAAAATCACTGATGACATGTAGATTTTTATACTTAAAGGAAAGTGCAATTTACCAACATCTAGAGAAGTTAGTAGACACCAATTTAGATAGGGGTTCTGGAAAAGTGTGGTGGATCACTTACACTTGATTGGTGGCTCTGTGGCTGAGACTTCTATTCGGCATTCCAGGAAAGTAACAGGCAATTCTTGGGTGTAAAATACTGAACATGAGCATCATATACTTCATGTTTGAGATCATAGGATATACAGGACAATTAGAGTTACTGTACTTAGAAAACAGCCGATGTCTTTTCCCTGTAAGGTGAAATCTATTTGTTTTGTTCTCCCTTTCAGGGACATGTCATGTTTACATGCTTTTCTGAAGTTTTATTATCAGCTTTGCTTTCTAGAAATGTGATAGTTGGCAATAATTCCCATGAAGTACAGTATCCATGAGCCCTGTATCTCTGAATACCATTTTAAACGAGTATATTTATTACATCCTCTTTTATGTATTTATTACAGGGTCTACAGGTCTATGCTCCTGTTTTCAGCCTCCCAAGTGATGGAATTACAGGTGTGTGCCACCACTCCCAGTCTCAGTCGCCTCTCCCCGCACCCGGGGGGGGGTATGACAGGCTGGGGATCAAACCCTAGCCCCTGCATCTGCCTAAGGAGGCACTTTAATTCCCTGAGCTATCTGGCCAGCCCAGTAACAGAGATTTTAATGATACAAATGGCTTTTTATCGGAAGGTAAAAGTTCGCATTTGGCATGCTTTCACACAATTAAAGTGATCTTTGCTCCTGTATACATGCTGCTGATTTGTCAATCCATGCCTGAGGAGACCTGGCTCCAGTGCTGACAGAGAGGACTGTGCGTGCCCACCGCAGCACGCATGCCCTAGGTTTACTACTGCTGTTTTGGAGAGCAATTGTGAGGAAACGGGCTTTGAACTTTCAAACATTCCATGGGAATCCCTTGTTTCTTATTTGCTATCGTTGTTGGTGAGTCCAGTTTATCATACACACTCGCTGCCTCTAATAAAACAATATTCAATTTAAACAGTCACATATAAGAACTAACAGAATTGTGGAGGGAGGAAAAACGAAGAATGAGTGCGAAAGGTTATATGGCTTCTTTTTGGGTAACACTATATGAAATTGATTGTGTTGAAAGTTGGACAACTTTGTGAATATACTGAAATTCAGGGGATTGTATACTTTATGTTTTTATGTACTTGGTACAGGGTCTACAGGGTGTTCAGGGTCTTTCTACATAGATCAAACTCTTAGTGACCCTCCTGTTTTCAGTATCCCAAGTGCTGGGATTACAGATGCACCAGCACACCCAGTCTCACTCTCATCTCAACACGCCCATGGTCAGGGCAGGCAGGGCACACTAAGGATCAAACCCGGTCCCTGAGTCTGCCTAAGTAGGCACTTTAGTCCCCTGAGCTATCTGGCCAGCCCTATTATATCCTTCTTCATGTAAGATCAGTTTTAAAAAGTCTCTGTTTTCTTAGTACCTGTGTTTTCCTTTGCTGCACTTACACCAGCATTTTAGTAAATTTCCACAAGACATTTTAACGTGTTCCTTTCTTATATGTCGAAAACATTTATAAAACTTTTTAAAATAGCGTTATCCTTCGTTTGCTTTTAAATTCCCTGTTCCTCAAGTATAACATTTGTTAAAACTTTTAGCAATAGTGAATTACATTTGTTTTACTTTATATAATACTGTTTGTATGTTTGAATATATTTGTCTTCATCCTGGAATCACAGTTTACCTGGTATTGGAAAATGTGTCTAGCATTATGAAGATCTTCCCAAATTTGATGCATTCTAATAGCTATTGTTTATGAAATGTCTGCCATGGATATTGTTACCTTCAAGCATTCAGTCTTCTGTCTTCAGCAACTTTTATGATACCGTCTTGATCATTTGATGTCCGAGTTTCACTGACAGTGAGCTGTGGACTCACTTTTAGTTTTTCACAGATATAGAACTGTATTCAATGTGAGGACTCATGCAAGTTAGAATTTATTCAATTTTATGAAATTGTATTCAATGCGAGGACTCATGCAAGATAAAATTTATTCAATTTTATGAAATTGTAGCTACATATAATAAAATAAGATCTTTCTGCCATGCACCCCACTTTTGCAATCTGCACCTCTATCATATGTATGTTTGAGATTTTATTGTATTTTTCACATCCTATAATACTTTCAGTAAAACAAAACTTTCCTCTACATCTTTTGAATAATATGTTCTTTTGTTCTATTATAAATCTACTTTTTGAATCATTTTTACTAATCAAATTTTTCTTTCTGGACTTTTGATTTTTTCCACATCTTTCCATGACTTTTCAAACTGGGCTGCACTAATTCTAAAATTTATATTCTATTCTTTTTTATTTTTGAGCGACAAATCGCTTCTTTTAGAGTTTTTTCCTGGCTATCCTCTCGTCTCTAACTTCCTTAAGTGTACTGTCATCTTTTTGTATTAGGTTCTAATGTCGATTCGACAAAGACAATATTTTTGCAACCTTTGTAACTGCGGTTTGTGAGCTGACTTTCCTTAAGAGTCCCACATAAGCCTTTGGTTTGGGGAACTCCTTTGTGAAATGATTTTATGGTTGCATTTGCTTGGCCTATTTGAGATTAATTGACAAGTCCTTCATGTAAATTTACTGAAAAGTATGTGTGTGTTCTAACTCTGAAGTTTTCAGCCTTGTTCTTTTACTTCACTATTTTCCTTCATGGGAAAGATAATTAAAATCAAGTTTTATCAGTGAGTTTAGGGAAAATCACTCCCTTCATTGATAGTCATCAGGTTTACATAAAAGTTTTTGAAAATAAGCTTATAATCTAGATAAGTCTGCCTGCGTAGGGCTTATGGCATCTAATTAATACTTGTATTGAACAAAATGTATTGATATCTTCTGTTAATAACAGCTGAAACAAATGATACACACTGAGCCTAAGTCTCACACTGGCTTAGAAACATATCATTGTTTAAAAATCTCTTTCTTTTTTCCATGTTAATGCAGATATGGCAAGTGTTTTACAATTGCCTTATTTCAGTCTACAAACATGCATCTTGCCTTTGCAGAGATGAGAAAAGTGAGGCTGAAAAAGTTTCATCCATGGTCATAGACCTAGCAGAACAGTTCATATTCAAGATTATTCACCCCAGGAAGTATTACTCTTACTAAATCACAATGCTAGTATAAAATATTCTATATAAAATGTTGTGTTTAGCTTATGGTGAGTACTTGGTCTTGAGCAGCCTATTCTCCAAACCTAGAGGAAATAAATAAATATGTTCTTGTTACTAAGAACATATTTATTTAGGGCAGCAGTTTCCACATGGTGAGTAGCCAAAGAAAAATTTGTCCTTCTCTCTCCCAGGCTTTTGTTCCTTCTTTATTGCTCCTGAGGAGCATCATTCATATCTACAGTATAAGCTGCATGGTAGGCAGTTTTACCTGGGTTCTTTCACAGTAAGACACTAACTGCCTTGTGGTTCTTCAATGGAAAACCCCAAGCTTTTCTGAAGTTCTCTTGCCATGTACGGCTCTACCAGGACATACTCCTCTAAGTGCATTAAATTTACACTGCTCATATCATTCCTGCACCTTTCTAAATTACTGAAAATTAATTTTTTCATTTATAACTTATTTCTCAAATGTTAAGATGTTAAAATACTGCCTACACTATTGAATGTTTGCTGTCATAAATGTCTATCTACAAATTTAGAGCTTATGTCTAAAAAGAACAGTAAGGAAATCTTAAGAGAAATACAGATGAGAGAAATTGAGAAGGATAATGCAAGAAGATGTAAGGAATCTTGAAGCTAAGGAAATCTATGCTGCATAGGTCTGTATATGATTATGGCAAATACAACTTTTCATAAAGCTCTTCACTTGTGCCTATCTTAAGTGATTCTACGGTGGAAGACTTGAAATAGACAGCTCTACTGAATGAACAGGGTAAAAATCAGCTTTTATGATATAGTACAAATCAATTGAATATAACAGTTCCATTTTGACTTATCTATGTACATAGCTTCCTACCTATTAAAATCCAATGCTAAATAATATTAAATTTATTATAATTTATATACAGATAAATGAAAGCTAATACAGAAACCTCCTACTTCTGAATGTTGGAAATTTCTTATATAATGTTTTATAAGACAAATGGCTATTAACATTTTAGTCTAATTTGTATTTTTAAAGTTTCATACTGGTTCACTTATCCTTCCTTTATTTTACCAGGCAATCTTAATAGCTATTTTGAAGATAAGAATATGTAATATAATAACCATTGTTAATTTCTGATCATCTTGTTTTGAAATTCTGTATTGTTTTTATTTTTCTCTCTTTAAAACACTCATTGTTATATTTTACAAATATTTGTAGAACACCTACTATGTTTAGGGACATACAGATTTTAAGTGACCAATTCAGGGAGATTTTGGAACCTATGTCTGCAGAACATTAAAGCCTAATAAGTTAACATGGATTGTTTACAACAAATTTTAGTCTTGCACATTGGATATTTCACAACAGAAGTCAAATTGAAATGGAGAAATGAGTAAGTATCAGATAATTTAGAGCCAATGACTTCCTTGTAAATGACCTATTAAAACAAGAAAAGTCATAGTGCTAGAATGTTCTTTGTGGTTGCCTTAGTCCTTTACCTCCTTTTGCATTTGCACATACAGGATACTTGTTACAATAAGCTTGAGTGATCTATGGACACCATGTTTACAAACTCTAACATGAAGGATAATAGGCTGAAATGCTCAGGCAACTAGAATTAAACTTACAATTTCAAGTTATTTCAATATTTCTTATATTATTTCCTCCAGTAGTAGAACATTCAGGTATTACTAAACTTCAGAGGTGTTGGTTTTCATAAAAAAGTATATTCATGATTTAAAAAGTATCTGTAAAGTGCTGTATATTTTCCATATATCAAAGCTTTATTAATTATCTAAGAAATAGTTAAATATACACCATGGTAAATGAACTCAACAAGAAGTTGAGATCCTATGAAATTTCACTTATTGGCTGAACTATTTGCTACTGCCATTAACATGGGGCAAAATTGTTGAACACCTGTTTCTTATGATTCAATAATGCTTAAGTCTCATTTTCGAAACTTTTTATACCCTGGTTTAACAAGGAGGACTTTCCTGAGTAATTACAGATGTGGTTCGTTCACCTTTACCTTAGAAGAAATGGGAATAGAAACAAAAGCTGTCAGAAAAATCTCTGTGATATATGCCCTATTACAAGTAAAGAATACCAAGATTTTAATTACGAACTGTGCCATTAAAGAGAAAATCACAAACTTTCATCCATTTGATCAAAAGAAGAAGCATCACTCCTTTTCCTTTTTGCTTGTAAGCATTTCAGTTTGACACGTTCTGTTCATCTGCTGTCAACAACCGATCATCTTACTAGCCATCCAGTCCTTTTGATTAGCACTGTCACCCACTAAGTAGTTAAACAAGGAAGGCAGACTAAACTACTATGCTTGAAGTCAAAGAGATAATGCTTTATGCAGGTCAATATAAGATGATGTTTCACAAATTATTTATTTACCAGTTATACAGTAAGAAAGTAAAATTAGCATGGGATGATCTCAGGAAAGCAATACGCATTTCTGGATTAGACATCGAAGTAAAGTAAATGTATGATAAATTGACAAATTAACATTGCCAATGTCATGAAAAAATGATGCAGCAAAAAAAAAAAAATTAAGATGTACTTTTCCCTTTTGAAACGGGAGATGTTCCTAATAGCTGTTAGTTTATTGTGTCCCTAATCTGACAAAGTTAAGCACTAAATTTACAGGAGCCCTTGTGAGGTGAACTACTTGCTTTCCGAATGCACATTAGAAGTTTGAAATTGCACCTAGATTTGTAGTGCTGTTAGTAGGCCTCTGCTAAGAGAGTAGTAGTTGCAAACACATATGTGGGTTTGCTAGTAACAACTCACAATTTGTGCAAAGTTGAGTCTTCGAAACTGAGCAAATTTGCTCTCAATTTCCCGCCAGCGCTTGCTGAGCTGGATCTGAGTTGGCTCCACTGCCATTGCGGCCCCATCCTTAGACAAGCCCTCAGCTTGCCTACGTACTGCATTCAGCTCCTCTTTCTTCTTCTGCAATTCACGATCAATTTCCTATTGAGCAAAACCAATACAGGGCCCAGGGCAATTAGCTAACCACATCAACCAACCTGCAAGCAGCAAATATTTCTCAGAAATTTCATAGGCTGTTGTTCCTTTATTGCTAACTTTCAAAATTGACAAATTTGGAAGGAGTCACTGTCATCCTCACTTAAGGATCCAAATATTATTTCTAGGTGTCATTTAGATGCTGAATTTTAGATATTCTAGCTAAGAAAATATTAAATTTATGTAATATTTTCTTTATCCTGAATTTATCTTGTGCTCTGAGTGCTCACTCAAATTGGAATGATGATGTATTTTTTACTAGGGACTGTCCATTTTGAATATATTTTAGTGGGCCAGTCAGTAAAGTATTTATCTTTTGAAGTTTTGAGGAACTCAACAGAGAATGAAGCAAAATAAAACATGCAAAATTATAACAGAAAAAGACATTGTCAGACAATATGCAAATAAATCTATAGAGATTTGACACAGAAGTGTGAAGATGCTCTGGTGAAATGAATGTGCTAACATGAGAAAGAAGTCGTCCATATACCGATAAGTCATTACTTCATCTGGAACAAAGATACACAAAGTCAATACAATTTTACAAGAGAACATGTGACATTGCTTATTTCATTGTACATTGTCAACAATCAAAACTTTTTATTTGTTCAACATAATGTCAATTGAATAACACTTAATACAATACATTTACCAAAACAAAACACAGTACAAAGAGGTGCATCAAATCAAAGAGAACGCTAAGAGAGGAAACAAAAACAGCTATATTTTAAACACGAGCTTTACGGGTTAAGTAATTACACTAGCAATAAAATCTAATATTGACATTCTAAAACAACATTACCTTTATTTTCCTTTCATCTCTGGGTTCAGGTAGGCTGGCTAATTTTTTTTCAATGTCATCCAAGCATTTCAGGAGATCATCAGCCTGCCTCTTGTATTGATACCACTGATGAGAAATTTCTAGAGCCTTTTTTCTTCTTTGAGACCTCAAATCCTGTTCATGGTGCAGATATTATTAAAATATCAATATATATATATATACATATATATATAGCACACTGTCGCCTGTAGTTATTTAAAAAGTAATTCAAGTCCCTTATCTTTTTTCTATACTTTAGTTTTAAAATCCCACAAAATATAAAACATACAGATGAATTATTATATTACATATGTGTGTGACAAACTTATAAACACAAACTAATAAACTTGAAAAACACACTTATATTATTTTCCCTTTGTGTGTTCAAACTTGTTTAGAAATCTTGTAATATTAATTGACTTTTAATGAGCTGTCTCAATTGTTGCATGATCTGCATAAAAAACTTTACTAAACATATTTGACTTAACCAAATAGTGGCAAAAACATAGTGAGTTTGCATCTGAACTCTAAAATAACTCAATTTCTAATGTTTATGTTGTCAACCCTTAACTCAACAAAACTGTATGTTCATGTAGTCATGATTACAGAAATGCCTATAAAATATTGTGTGATTACAATATAAATTCATTTTGGTTATCATAAAAATTGTTCTGAGCTACATGTATAGAAGTATGTCTACTGTTCTTATAGCTGTTTATATACATGAGAACGACAATTTAAATACTAGAAAACTTATTTCCTTCAGACAAGGCTTGCATAGGCATTGTCTCCATTATTATGCCATACTATATTCTAGATGTTAAAAGATTAACTTTATAAAGTATATGGGTTTCAACCAACCTAATGAGAAAAATAAGTGACTGATTTAATAAATCAACAAGACAGGACAATACTCTTGCTCCTATACACATAATCAAATGTATTCCCTAGTTGATATAATTATGACGCAGTTCTTGGGAACTTAAGAACTACACATATGGGTTTCATTTCTTCAAGGTGATAGGAATTAGGGTATTATGTACACATTTAATTTGAACAGAAGAAAATGATGCCTATCAAATACAGTCTGAAAAATTATTTGCATTGGAAAGTCTTAACCTTCCTTGCAATGTTTCATACATACTAGCATTGGAAAACCTTGGCAGATGAACATAGTTTCTCAATTTGGTGGTACGAACTAGTTTATCAAGCAAAGTTCATAGTTTTTATTAGTCACTTATAGCATATTTGCAATAATGATTGAGATTTCCTTCTCCATTTTGCCTAAAATTGGCAATATAAAATTGACTTTAGTTCACATTTTGTAATACATTTCTAAACCTCCCATGGAAGCAACAAATGTCTGTGATGAGTCCAATGGAGTGTTGATTTTTGCAAAGGTACCATGATATAGCCATATTAGTGAGAACTGAATTTAGCATTACAATTGACACATTCCACATCTTTGCCAAAATAAAGGGCTTGATGGTAATAAATCTGAAAATCTTTGTATTTTCTTCTTTTATTTATTTATTTTTTTTTTGTTAGGGAAGGGTCTACAGCATGTTCAGGGTCTCACTGCTAGATCGGACTCCTAGTGATCTGCCTGTTTACGGCCTTCCAAGAGCTGGGATTACAGGTGCATGCTACCATGCCCAGTCTAAATTGCTGTCTCAGTGCACCCCAGGGATTGGGCCAGCACAGCAGACCTGGGGATCAAGCCCCTGGCCCCTGAGCCTGCTTGCAGGTGCTTTATCTTTGTCTTAAGCACAAGGCTTTATGAAAAAATATTTAGAAATATAATATAGATTTATGTAGTGATATGCCAGGTGACCATTAAATATTGCTATTCCCAGGATACATGTCATCATATGACCAGAGTCGATGCTTCTGAAAGCTTGATCAGAACCAGAAGGGTGAGAGATACAGAGCTCTCTGACTTTCTGAGCACACTGTTGTTTTCTTTGTACTCCCCTCAAGGAAGAGGCCTTTTCCATTTACTATATTTATCACCAGTTACCTTCAGAACACCTGCTGGCCAATTAGACTTTCCTTGTGGATTCCTTTCAGGCACAATATTGTGTAATTACATTCTCAGCAGTGTTTATTTGGTTTACTATAGAAAAAGATTTTATACTCTTATTTGCATATAGAAAGCAGATTCCATCCACCTACTGGTTGGATCTAGGTATTAGACTACAAAGCTCTAAAAGAGTGATTTACAATGAAAAGCTTGGCAATTAACAATATTAGAAAATCAGCCATGCATGCGAAGAGTGAATATTGCAAAGTATATAAGAAAAAAGGTTATTTTACAAAACTTTACATGTCCAGTCTCATTGAAAGTACTTTATAGATATTACTGCAGAAAAATAAACAGCTTATTCTCTTCTTTCTGTACAGTCCACGTGAGTCATATGGGTACTTGAAGCCATACATTACTACTTAGCATTAAAACAACTCTTCTTCAAAGACATTGCAAGTATTTTTGAGGATTCCTATATAAGTGAAAGTAGACTCATAGATGTGCAGTTAGTTGCAAAGAGTGACTTCCTGGTACAATAAAGTTTATTTTAAAAAATGATGAGATAAATTTGAGCAGTATTAAACAAATATAGTAATCAAGATTGGATCTACTATAACTAAAACAGAGAATATAATAGAAGCAGGAATAATGGAGAACATATACTTGCTTATTTTGGCTATTAGTGTAAATTTTCCAACACAAATACAAACATAACTTATAACAGCAAAGTATATTAGAAAATTAAATGCAGGAATTCTACTATGAATGGTGCATTTTGGTGTCCTTCAGTACTATTCAGAAAATATAACTGAAAAAAAATTGTAAACTTTAAGCAATATCACTTTCAGTTTCAGAAAACAAAAATGTTAAATAAAACACATATTGAACAGAAAAATGTGAATTTCTGTTGACTAAGACTCTTAAACAGATTTTTTTATGCACAATATATTTTACCCTACATATGAGAAAAACCACAGGCAAGGTATATTATAATTTTAGCTCTAATACCTTGAGAGCATTATGTTTTGTCTGTAACAGCTGCTGTTTTATCTTTATTTCCTCTCGCTTTCTCTCATCTGTGATTCTTTGTTGTAAGTTGTCTCCTCTTTGCAACAATTCTTTTACAGTACCCTCATTGTCTTCACTCTGATTAAAAACAACAAGTACAGTCTTCATTTTGGTTTCTAAAAAGCTGTACATTGTTAACAGAGATAACAAAACATGTTATTTAAACACACACAAAAATCTAATTTAAAACTTTCAAGGAATGTTATTATAAAATACTGTGCTCATAACATTTCTTTTGTGTTTTGTGTTTTAGCTTTTAAGAGAAGCAAGTGATATATATATAATTTTAGAGGCATAGTTGGAAGTTAGGGCAGTAAGGAACTCTTTTACCAAATGAGATTTTTGAAAAAATATTCTTTAATTTGATTTTAGTATGGTTCTAAAAGTTAAAATGTTTGGAGATGTATTTCAATCTTGTCATTACCAACATTAAGTGATCTACATAGAAATACATACATGTATATATGTAAGTGAGAGATAGAAACATGTTTTAAAATAGCAACATACTATTACATGGAAACTTTTCTTTAAAACTTTTCTACTTATTATCTAATATCTTCTTTGTTTTTGCATCCTAAATATTCAAATTTGGGATGCAGTATATTAATAAAAATTGATATATTTATTTCATGTCAAATAGTATAAATAGTTAAAATTTAAACTGTCATAAGGAATACTAAGTCAGCATTAAAAATCTTTGAAAAAATAAATTTAAAAATTTCAACATGTATTTTGCTGTTTTATGCTGTAATGTAATTCAATTTTATTAAAAATAAAATTACTTGAATAAGTTCTAGCATAATCTATTTGGATATGTGATCATGTTATTTGTCATCTCTATTTAATGTATCTTTCAATTTAGAAATGAAAATGATCTATTAATCAAGCTCATCATATAAAGGTACTCAGCATATGCTAATAAGCTAAATATAAAAATGACAATTTTCAAAATCATATGTATGCTTGCATTATTTTTATGGTACTATAGTAACATCTAAAATTCATGCATAAACTCAAATACATGAGTAAAGATCTATCAATTTCATTTAATCAAAATGAAATTTTTTTGAGATTTGTAAATTATTAGTCTGGTGAAATGTAGCACAAAATACAAATACTTTTAGTCTATAAAATAGCTTTCTCATATTTATATGTCATTTAAAACCATAGCATTTTTGTAGGTCTGCGAACAAAAATGGAATATGAAAACATGTATTTCATTTATTTCCCCTCAACCAGGTAAGGGCTCCAGGGAAGGTTCTGTCTTTAGGCTAAGAGATAAACAGCACTGTTTCACCTCAGTGTCCTCTGCTTTCTTCTTTAAAATGAAGCAGAGGCAGTAGGAACTCAGCAGTTTGGAAAGACTCTTCCTGTTTGTCTTTCCACCAGCTGAATTAGCAAGGCCACCACAACCCAGTAATGGGGTCTCCTGGTTAAGGAAGATCAAGGAAGTCAAATTTGATACCGGTGGGGAGCGTGGTGAGTGGAGCTATTTCTCCTATTACTTCACATGCCTACCATTAAAATTTTATATATTGTCCTCTGATCTCATTTTAGAGCATTGTCTGAGAGGTCACTGTCATTAAAATAATTCTGAAAATCTCCAGAATGATACATATAAAGGTTAAGAAGGCCACAGAAGTGATGGCAGTGGAAGAGGAGAAAAGAAATTGTGGAAAGGAGACGGAGGAGGGAAGGTAAACAGTCAATGAAAAGGGCTGTGAAGCAGCAGTATTCAAGCCACAGGGAAAGATAAGAAAGACCTTTTGAAATTTATTCAAGATTGAATAAACGTTTGGAGTTTATGACTAGCTCATGGGGTAATATTTCTCTACTCCTATCAAGTACCTTGGATGTATACATGATTTTTGTTTGTTTGTTTGTTTTGTATTTTAGGGAAGGGTCTACAGGGAGTTCATGGTCTCACTACTAGATCAGAATCATAGTGACCCATCTATTTACAGCCTCCCAAGAGTTGGGATTCCAGGCGCGCACCACCGTGCCCAGTCTGAATTGTCTCACCAAGTCCCGGGGGCGGGGCCACACAGCAGGCCCACTATCCAAACCCGGGCCCTTGGGCCTGCTTACAAGAGCTTTAATCCCCGAGCTGTTTGGCCAGATCTTTATACATGTTTTAAACACATACTATTTACTCAACTTTTGGTAAAACCATCTTGTGGGAAACCTTAGTAAACAATGTTTATATTATGTGAAGTTGTACCTCTGACACAGAACATCACCTATCTATGATCGGTGAATTAATTAATTTTCTAGTTTATTTTCAAAGTGGCTCCTTTTTATAACATTCCCCTACCCAGAATTCAAAAGTAGCACAGGTCAAAGCAAAATTCAACTATTTATTAAAATTCACAATACTCCCATATGACAATAGTATAGTAATTTGGTATTCATAATGAAAGGTCAACAAGAATAATTTGCATTTATAAAAATCATTAGAATCACACAATATGTCAGGTGTATTCTGAGAGTTCAGTTGGAGACGTGACTTATCTAATTTCCTTCCCCATATTTATTCATTTTCACTCCTACTTCATTCACACTTTTATCACAACCAATTTACCATATCTTTATTGAAGTCTTCCTCTTTCAGATTCACCCCCTGCTGAATTTCAGCCTCCAGTGGTTCAAGCAATTTTTGTATATCTGAGTTAAACTGCTCCAATTCCTTCAAAGGAATGGAGGCCTAAAAAAAAAGATAGTGCTAATTTAAATCAAAATTACTTTTTATTAGAAACATAAACCAAAAGAAATACATTTATGCAACCTCCTGTTGCTAAACTAATAACATGCATTATGTTTCCATAATATATTTTATGAAAGTTTTGAAATACAAGTGAGAAAGTATCTGAGGATGCAAATAAGGACAGTTAACAGCATCATAGCTGAAGATACATGCAAGGTAATGCAATTCATCATTCTGTGGTATGTAAGTGACTTTACATATATTTTATTGGGCTAATTTTTAATATTCTACAGTTGATTTTAATCTTATGTTACATTTTAATTTAAATACCAATTGAGTAAATATGTCTTATCAAAAATTACCTCATTCATCAAAAAATGTAATCAGAGGTACAAATGTAGAATTATCACCCTCGTCTTAAAAATAATACATGGTAATCTACTGAAATATTTTTAATGATGATCTACCATAGCAAAATTGACAGGCATGCTCTCCTAAGAAAACTAATGGTTTTCTTAGCTTGAATCAGAAATATTTTATTAGGTGGCACAAATCAATTCACTTGAACAAACCTAGAATATTTCACATGAAGTATCCAAATATCTTTTTCAACCTTATAAAAATCAGTCTCTTTAATTCTGAAATTGATACTGACCACAGTCTCAAATACTTTAAAATCCCTTTAGGTTCTAAATGAAATACTTGAAAAGGAGTGATGAAACAAAGACACTGAACATCAAATATTCCAAAAAAGAGGAAGCATTTATTTCAATAAAATTGTGTTAATGGAATATGCTTCTTACTTGATCTTTATTCTGTATTTAATTTTTCCAATCATAACCCTGGAGAATACTTTATACCTGACAACTTTTAAAATCCTGCAGTTGCTCTGCAGAAATTTGATTTTCTTTCAGTAATTTCCCTTTGTAAAACCAATGTAGGAACAACTCTCAGTGTCTTATGTCCAGGATGATCACAGTCATCATCTCTACCTCTTCTTTCTCAGTCACAATCCCAGTCAGAGTTTTACCCTATTTTTCTTAGATGAAAACTCTGGAGAACAATTAGTATAAGTGTTCAGGGACAAACCAAATACAGTACCTAATCTGTTACTGATATATAAGTAGATAATTTAAGACTATTCATGAAGACATGATTTTCATACGCAATGTGAATAAACACATAGTTTCGAGGCAGTTCAATATCTCCACAGCATCCTTTGAACAGTGACTTGTTCTCATAGTACTTTTAAAATATAGTGACCATTTGTCATTTGAAATACCACAATAGTTTCTTGAACCAGTACAGTTTTAAGTACCATAAATATGCTTAAAGGATGTTACAATCTCAATATTATTACCATAATTCTATTGTAAAATCATAATATTTAAAGAGTTGTAAAAGTAAGATAATTTCAGTTGTTCAAAATCAAATCATAATTATATAATACTAATGTAATGATATGTTATTGAATGGGTGTTCACATTTGCTGATGCTTAATAAGGGCAACTACATTTTCACATGATTTCATGAATGTAAAATATATCAAGTCCAAAAAACATTTCAAACTTGGATATTGAAATAACATGTCTCTATTTGCAGTCTGATTTACTTTTTTTTCTTCTACTTGCTTCTTCTATAGCTCATCTTCTCTTGATATATTCAAATAGCGTAATTTCCAAAGCTTACAGCTTGGGCCTGTTAAACCCTTTCCCAATATTTCTTCTATAGTAAAATATACTTCTTTCCATGGATTTAACTATAATTTTGGCTCTTAAATTATCATCTTTAGGTGTGACCTCACTATTGAATTCCAAACTCTACTGACCAACAGCTGGCCAATTTCCTACTTTACATTGTTTAGAAATGAGCTCATTATCTTTTGCCCTCAATACTTGTGACAAAAACTTCCCTAGTTCAGTCAGCATTTGTCTGTCTTCCATAGTTAAAATATGTAAGGGGTGATTGAAATATACAGTGAATGTTTACAGTTTTAAAAATACAGTATATGAGACACTCTTTTTAATACCCCTCAAAATACCTCTTTGCTTTGAATACACTTACCTCGTTGTTTTTCCCACTTTGTGAAGCAGTTCTCGAAGTCCTTTTTTATGAATAACTGAGTAGGTATGGTAAAAATACTGAATGTTCCTGCCAAATGCCATCCAACACAAAGGCAAACTCATATATCATTACAAAATTTTACAGTGCATCCTCATTTACTATATTTCACAGATCTTGCACTATGTAGCTTCTGGTTCTTCCTCAAAGTTGAACCATGAATGATAAATATTTTGAATGGATTCAGCACTTCAAGGCACTCACGAGAGCACAACTAGTCATGAAAGAGCACTTCTACAACTGCTTCAGAAATTGGTAAGAACATTGGGACAAGTGCGTTCAAAGTCAAGAGGAATATTTTAAAATGATGGCAACAAATTTCACTGTAATCATTTTATTAAAAATACATATTCACTATATTTTCAATCACACCTTACAAATCATGTCATACTTGGACATCTTTTTCTATTAGCTGATAGATATAAAATAAATGTTAATTTGTGATGATGCACTTGCTTTGTAATTGTGATTCACACCATCTTTCTGAGTCCTTACCTGGAACAGATAATAACTTCCTACAAAGTGTACAACACTGTATTTTTTGCCCAATCAATTCCAGCCTGTGCAGAGTGGTCAAGTCCTTATGTTCCCCCAAAATGTTTTCATTTTCCTATCTGTCTAATCAAGATCCTTATGGATCTAATAAATATAAATAAAATAAAGTCCAAACTGAAACACGATAGTCTTGTCCCAAAGACCTTCACAGCTTTTAAAGGGTTCATAATGTAGGTTTTCCTTGTAGCCCATTCAGTGATCTTTTGTTATGCACCCCAAAGTTCCTCTGAATGTCTTTTATCTTCTCTTAAATCAACAAAAGATCCGCAGTGAAAGTGCATGTATTGGCCCTGGGCCCCATCACTTATTAGCTAAATTATTCATTTTTGAGCCTCAGTTTTATTTATAATATAGGAATAAGAATATCTACCTCATAAGGCTGCTGCGAGGATCATCTATATTGATAGAATGCCTGGTACTTAAAAATACACAATGAAGCTTGGCTATTATTTTCTCTTCAAATTCTATGTACCCATATGACACAAATAAATGCTCAATCAATCTTGGCTCTTATTGTTTACTCTCAAAATTGTACACATGCCGTGGTTCAGTTCTACATCTCTGAGCTTTACAGATGTGGATTTTGTAAGTTAACCACTTTTATTTCCTAAGATATCTGATAAACTCATGAGATATTAATGGTGAACACAGAGAAAGTTAGGCTCCAGTTTATGAAGTTTTATCATCCTGAACAACAAAATCATTGATTAATTAATCTGCAGTAAAGTAGAAGGTGGTCTCAGGGAAGATCCCAAAGATTACATGTATGTTTCCCTAAGCAGAATTTCCACAAATAATTTTTTGAAGAAAAAAAGGTGTAGAAAACTACAAAGATAATGAGAGGAAGTTTCACAGACACCAGAAGATGAGCTGTTTGTCTTGTTCTAAGTAGAGTTATACCAGGTATACACAATAGGTGCTCATTAGTAAATATTTCCTGAAAAAAAAGTGGATGAATGGCTAAAAAAGGGGTGATGAGATAGGAGAACAAATATTTCAAGAACTCTTTAAAAGAAAAAAATTCTAAGTACAAAAGTCAGAAGACTGGGCTGAATTATCTGGTATTTAATAAAAGGCACATGTAAAAAGATTTTAGGTGATATTATTTCTAATTTTTAGCTAGTGAAAAGACAAGATAATGAAAATTTAGACTTCATTATCAGGATAAAATGATCTAGAATTCTTGGCCAAAGACTACATTACATCCTGCAAAGATCTTTATGGGGATTAGGGATTTGAATTATGCTTTGTTGCTCCATAGTGAATAACTACAATTAAAGGGTAGAAACTATTTGGAGGCTTGGGGAGATAGCTCAGTAGAATAAGTGCTTGCCTGGCAAGCTCAAGGTCCTGAGTTCAATCACCAGTACTGCAAAAAATAAAATAAATTATTTGGGGCCTGAATTTTAGATTAACATAAGAACAAATTATTAGAGTTACCATATTTTTAAGTGGTAAATTTAAAGCAGTTTCTCATCACTGAAAATATTTGGGCAGAGAAAAGATGATAATGTATTAGGTCATATTTTAAAATTATGACCCTTTTGACATAGATATTTTGCTAAAATGTTATCAACTTGCAGTAAGTTTTTTTCTTTAAACATTCTAAACAAAGTGCTTAGAGTAATATGGTTCAGTAGAAATATCATACAATATATACAATGTGAGATTATCTAGTTCCCATATTAAAAATAAAACCAGGTAAAATTAATTTAATAATATATTTTATTTCATCAGTATCCCCAGATTATTATCATAAACACCTACAGCAAATATAAAATTATTTATGAGATATTTTTATTCAGATTTTCATGCTAAGTGTTCAATATCCAGAAATATTTTATGCTGATAATATGTCTTATTTTGGAATAGTCATATTTCAATTGCTCAGTAGCAACATGTACTTCATGGCTACTTAATTCATGGGTGGTATAGATTTATAGTGACTATTTTAAAAATAGCATTGAGAAGAACAAATAGCTCATTATTAGTCTGAATAATGTCACTGGAATATATTAGTAATAACAGTTAAAGTATGGATATTTTATTAAATACATTTTAACAGATTTACATTCATCCTATGAAGTCAGTCTTGTTCGTTTTCATTGTGTTTTCTGTGGGGGATTTTTTTGTAAGTCCTCTGGATATGGGAAAACTTATTAATGTATCTTAGACCTACAGTATCAGGAATCCCCACTTTTACGTGCAATGCTAAGTTTTATTGCACCCTCATTTATATATGAATATGTTTCTTAATTTCAAGTATATATCTTATGTTTCCCCAAGAAGGTTTTAATTGTTGAATTTGGCAATATATCCTATAGTATTATGTATTTTCATAGCAAATGCTTTATCAATTAGTAGTTCTAGAAATACCTAAATATTGATTTACCAGTGACCAATTTTATAACCCAAATAGCCATAAATGATCAACCCAATTATTTTAACATTATTGGGAGGATCACATCAAGTATTTGATGTCACTGATATTAACATTCTTTGGCCCCAAGGAGTGGGAGAATACAATAGCTTTGCTTAATACTTCACAAATTCGCCATTGGATCATTACAACTCTAACATGAAAGATTCCTTATCTACCAAAAATGTTTTATTCGTCATACTTTGATCTTTAAAATTTGGAATTCTTGTGCAACTTTCTAAAAACTATACAATCAGAAAGCATCTATAATTGAAAATTTCACTCTTGAGCTATCAAGACTTTAAAATATAAAGTATATCATGCTACTTTTTTCAATTCAGAGTTACAATAAATTGTGTAAGGTAGTTGAAAATGATGTATGATAAAACATGTTAATTACTGGATAAATTACTTCTTTGGACTTTAAATAAAATATGTGACCACAGAATTACTAGAATCACAGTTAAATAACATAATGTTAGACAGTACACACAGATATATTTAGAATATATATAAAATAATCAAACAGAAAACTGAATTTTGTCATAGAAAGTATATACCAAAGTAAGTTTTACACAATTTAATTTTTTACTTACCTTTTCATTTCAAGAACTTTAGCATGACTGTGCAGTTATACAAAATACATATAAAGTAGAACATAGAGAAGTTTAATAAACAGATAAATGGACACAAAATAAAGAAGAGACAGAGAAACTGAGAAAGACAACACTTTGTTTTCCTTGATATTTTAATGTTGCTTCAAATTGTTTTAACAATTATTAATTGTGCTTTGTTGGAAGGTTTAAGGATTAATGCAATTTAAGGCATTGTTGAAATTTTGGCATTAAAGATAACTTATATAACAAGTTTACAAAGAATAACAGACTGAAGAAAAGCACAATCAATTACAAACTGATTCATTTTAAATTTAGAGCATTCAAAATTATCCAGATACACTTTATCCATATTAAAATGTAAGCCTTCCTTTGGTTAAATATTATTTTGGCGTGCATAGATACACTAATATAATAATGACTGTGTTTACACAGGCAGCAAAGTGAACATTTATATATCTGGACTATGCAATCTCAGTAATCATGATTAAATGACCACTGTATTGGAATTACACTAAAATAGGAATTGAAAATAAATAATCCAAGTACTACAAATTGTTTTAAAATTGCTTCAAATCAATCTCTGCTTTCCATTTTGTGGCTCTGAAAATTTATCATTACAATATTAGCATAGAAAATAAAAAAGAATAATTCATAGAAACCAAATGAATAGTTTCAAAGACCATGAACATGCTATCATACAGAAAAGACAGACTACTGACATGATATAGAGTTATTTTAGATCACACTAACTGTAGAGAGGAAAAAATTACAGATAAATTGGAGTATTAAAAATTACTATGTCTATGTGAGAACAAAGATAATGAAATAAACTAACTTGTAGTCATTCACTCTTGTATTTTAAACTTAAACCACAAAACATCTAGGTAATACTTTTATAAATTAAACAAATAGAATAATGACATTACACTGGTTGCATTCTTTTGATATTAGGTAACATATCACTTCTCATTTAATACTTTAATGATGAAAATGTGGCTAATTTGTGAGGATAACTTGAGGAAATTACCTAATACATACTTAAAGATATTGAATTTTGAGATTTATTTCATGGTTTCACATTTCAGAATTGAATTAAAAGCATCCAGTGTTTGGATAACACATATTGTAAGGGAGAGAATCAGTTTACTGGCTACTTCTTGTTAAGTATAAGTTGGAACAGTTCTCTATTTTATATATATGTTACTTTAGAAGTAGCAAATAGAAAAGGAAAGGCCTTAACTAAAAAAAAAAAAAAACATATGGGAGAGACACAGATAATGTAACACTAAAAATATAACATTTTCTTTGTATTATTTATCTTCTCCATATTTAATTTTCTTTCATTGTTCTTTTCTCTTTCTCCCTTCTTTACTCCCTTCCACTTTTTGTCAGGTTTTTATTCATTTTAATTCACAGAAGTATACTGAAATCACTGTTTGAATTGAATTGATCATGTTTTCACCAAGACATCATAGACCAATAATGCATATTTGTTGACATAAAGAGAAATAATAACATACTCTTAGAATCAGCAGATTGGGATAGACAAAGCAATGTGATGGCATCTATGTTTTCTAACCATGGAATGGCATCTAAATTGTCTGTTATCTTGTGCAGCTCACTGCTTTTATCATAGATCTCTATACATATCTGAAGGTCTCTAAACCAAAGAACAATTCTTTTTTAAATCTGTTATCACTAATGAGAATAATTTTCCCTCATAAAGTATCCCAATCAGAAATTCTAAAATAGGTATAATAATTTCAAATGGCATGTTAATGAGACTCAAGCAGTTCTACCAAATGACACTGCTTAACAAACTCAATTACACATCTACTTTGAAAATATTTGAAGTGTTTATGAGAGATTTATTGTCAAAATTGGAATTGAATTAACCTTGTTATAGTAACAGATGCTTAAAAATGTGAAGAAAATTTTAGGATAGAAATTTTCTTGATAGATTTTTTATCTCACTTAAATCAAATGAAATTAACATATATATTATTGTATAGTTTGGTTATTAATCTGATAGTATTACCTGAGGAAATTAGCTTTAAACATTATATATTGAACACTATAAATTATGAAATATTTACAGAACTTTAGTTTTCAACTTTTTTTACAACTTCTTTATGGAAATTTTTAATTAAAATGGGTTATTCATATAGCAAGAGTAATTGCAGTATTTAACAAATGGTATCTGTCTGAAAAGGTGTTACATTAGAACATTTTTAGAAATAGATATCAAAGAAGGGAATGACAAATATGTATAAGTGTTAACAAAGTGACTGTAGAAATTTAGGTTTTAATTGCAATTTTGAAGTACAGTAAATCTTATTTGGACATTCTGGGTCATATTTATAATTTGCATCATATATTTTACAGTGATATTTAGGAGATAAGAAATATCTATCCAAGTTATCATTCAATCATCATTCATATACAAATACATATTTTAAAATAGATTAGACCTAACCATGGTTTTCTTTCTAATATATTCTACATAATATTCAAAACTCATTGCCTCTCTTGTTGGCATGCTCATGCACACAAAAATATCCCAAGTCTCTTATCCACGGGAAGATTATTTTTATATCTGCTTACTGATTGCAGGTCAAACAACTTGACAACTTTATAATTATTACAACAATTAGGCCATGAATATTCCAGTGCATGATGCCAAATTGTCAAAATCTCATTTTACAATTACAAAACACACACACACACACACACACACACACACACACACACACCCCAGAGTGCACACATATAGTGCTACATGAATCTTAGTTGCAATTTTGTGAAGGCCACATAGAAATTAAATAACATATGGTGCACATATCCTGTAGCACATCTTACAGAAGAGTTAAAGACAGGGAGAAATTAAGTTCACTTTTCTTTTCGTTAGTATCAGTTTCAGGGCCAATGTTTAAAATTGTATGCTAATTTAAACAGTATAATATTTCTATATCTCTAAAAGAAAAATTAAGATATCTAAGCAAATTCATAATGTCTTTAACAGAGTCAATTACCTGCCTATATTAATAGCACATTGCTAGATGAAATCTGTTTCAATTCTTTTGAAACTAAGAATTATGCAGGACAAATATATCTTAGTGTGTACATGAGTATTGAATTTCATAGGTACACTTTATCACTCACTCAGTGTTGAATTGTCAGGCATGTTTTAGCTAATCATTTTCCTGGCTCCCATAGATGATAACTGAACTCTGTTTTTAAGTTCCTGTAAATCACTATTTTGTGAAGTGATGTCTTTCTAGCCAGTTTCTAACCTCTGACTAGTATTCATTTGAATTTTCCTCATATACCCCACTGGATAAAGCTTTAACACAACTTGTCAATGTCTATTCAATTAAATATAAAAACAGGTGTCTCAGATACTGTGTCTAAATATCTTCCTGAGTCTTATTACCTACACCAAAACTTCATGTGCCATGCACTCTGTTCCATGAACAGAATGACTTTACTCTTCATGCAACTCAGTGTACACTCCTGAGATTTTTCATAACTTTATCCAGAACTCATAACTGTTCTGTATTTCTGAAGTGGTTTCTGAATTCATTTACCATGCACCACTCTGAACACAAGATGTATAAACCTATCTTGCTCCACAACTAAACAGTAAGCTCTTAAATCCAGTATATCTTACCTGCCAATATAGCCCCTACAGTAACAAATATAATTATATGAAAATTTACTATAATTATAGTAAATATCAATACAGTTGACAAAAGTGTATCTGGATTGCTTCTTTTTCCCAACTCTTCCTACATTATTTATGAGTTCCTGCAACTTTCATCTGTCCTAAATCACTAATGTCTATCTCTAGGTAGCTGGGAGGATGAAGAGGAGTATGCTGCCATAAGCAACAATACCAAGTATTCAGTTTATTTTCGCCTTTCCTATGTTTCTGCCTTCTGGTGCTTCCAACTTCTTTTCCTGATATTATCCCTTTACCCAAGCCATGTCCTCACACTCACATTCCCTAATGCAGAGATGTGCAGTGAGGTATAGAGCTCTCCTCACTGAATCTAACGAGTTTCCTCACAGTTCTAAAATCATCTCCAGATGATTTTTATAACAATTACTTTCTCACTAAAGCTTCAACTTCCTCTACTTATTCCACACAAATTTACACTCATGAAGTATTTTCAAAACCACGGAAAACTTTTGAGTAACCTAAATGAAAAAACATTCAAAGTTTCATGTGTGTTAAGGGAATTATTTATAGCAAGAACTTCCTTGTCTTTAAACTGCTAGGCTTGATTCTCAGTAAGTCTGGTCCTTGTCATTGAAAAAATAAAGACATCATATTTTATTAGCTCTAGTTCATTTTAGCAGAGAACCAAAGGAAAATTCAGCTATTTCTCCATTTCTTTGTTCAATCAACTTTCTCTGTCAGTCTTCAAAATTTGGCTATTCAAGTCTAATATATCTAATGATGGAAAAATGACTCATGTCAATGATTTCTACCATTTCATATCTGCATAAAAATCAGTAGATTTCCTAAATGTGTTTTTACATATCCTACATCAGTTGATCCTTACTACAGTCTTGATGTTAAAATAAGGCAGGCATCATGTCTCTTATTTTTGTAGATGAAAATGAGGCCCTGAGAGCTAAAGGAGACTATTCAAGATCACACAGCTAGTGATATGCCTATCTAGTATTCAGAACAATTTTTGTGGCTTCAAGTTAAGGACGTTTTGCCACTGCATTCCTTCCTCATGAGGGCTCAAATCATTGCTGCAGTGTGTTACAACTGAACAGGTAATTCCACAATCTAAACTGAAGATGCCAGTGCTCAATTTTTTCTAGGTTTTATAATCACTTTTCATGCATGGTCCTTGCATTTGACACATGAGCACTCAAGTATCATTCTTCACCAAAGAGTCAATGTAGAACCTGTTTCAGAGGTTTCAGGGTAATCAGTTGGCTAACTCAACTGCTTGTTATACTTGATCTCAATAGCTATTCTGAAGCTGATTACTCATATTCATACTTAATCTACCTTTACTTGCTTAACACTCTAAATTTTCTCCAGGTTACTTTCCTGCACAAAACCCAGCCATAGATTCCATCATAGGAAATTCATAGTCTCACCTAACACTATCCTGCAAAAATCTTACTTAAAAGGTTCTTAGTTTTTGAGATTAAAGGCCTTCCCCAAAATTTTTAGCAATTCCAGACTTGGCCTACTCTATAAGCAAACAAGTGTAAACCACTAAATATTCAATGTACCTTACTACATTGACAGAAGATAACTGAACTGTAAAGTTTAGAGCTAGCAAAGTCTGCTGAACTACTCTAACTAAAAAATTTAGCACTATATTATGTGAGCATAATTTGTATTTTCTGAACTCAGTTAGTGAGGAGACAGATAAAAAGATAGAAACCTTTCCTATATACTAACTCCAGTAGTTTCCATTTTATACATTCTATTTTGAATGTTTAATTTGAAAGTGAGGCTAGTTTTCTTCTTACAAACTAATCCAATGTAGCTCCCTTATCCTATAAAACACTGAAATAGTTGTGCAGAAAAACTATGTTATCTCTGTCACTGAGAAAGTTATACTTAGAGGTCAATCTTCTAAATCCATTGTTCTTTCTGCTAAAGTTACTTTGCCAGAATCTGAACATCTCTATGAAGATTTATTAGTGTTAAGCATATTTTATAACTACAATAAAATTTTTGTGTGTTTGCAAACACATATTTCTTAAATAAGTATCTTTATATATCCTTGTGTCCTTCCACAGTCTGTAGCACAATGGAAACTCAATATATTTCGCTGATGCACTGGATAAATAAGGACAATTCATTAGATACCCTGTTTCTCTGTTTTCTTTTCACGCTCATTGTAAAGCATGATTGCCTCTTCAAAGAATCCACATGGAATCACTCTTGCATTGAGTCATCTTTACTACTTCAGAGAAAATGGCATACTTTGAAAAGGAGAACTGAGACTGTTTTGTCTACTAATATGTAAATGAAAATATTGATTTGCAGTATGTTATGCCTTGCTTTGGAAGGAAAAATAAAAACAGTGAAGTAAATGGTTTATGTTACTCATGATTTCCATTATTCAGGCAAAATATAGAACAAAAGCTAACAAACCTTTGTTGGTTAAAAACTTGCCTTAGCTAAAAATACATTTCTGTGGTAGAGGATAAAGTGTTCCGATGTTTTAACATAGTATCTGTGAGTCACAAGCTTGTAACATATTTATTGGAAAATGACATCTTGTTGTAAGTATTTTATACTTTAGTAATGTATTAAAATTATATATAAATGATTGAAAGAATACAAAACATAGCAGTTGGTAGCAGTTTTAGGTAATTGAACTAGAAGTACTCTGTTTGCTTAAGTATTATCTACCATGCTGATATCTCTAGAATTAAATGCATTTAAATAGCAGGGTAAACACAAAAAATAACTACAGAAAAGTAAAGTTCCATAGCCTATTAGATTTTGAGCAAGGGATAATTACTATAAATATGCTTTGGGGAGGTGAGTGTTAAAGATAATTTTTGTTTTCTGCTTTACGTGACAGGATCTCACTATGTATGACAGGACAGCCATGAATTTACTATGTTGCCCAGACTGGCCTCAGACTTGTGGCTATCCTTCTGCCTCAGCCTCCTGAGTGCTGGGATTACAGGTTTGTGCCACTATGCCTGACTAGATAATTGTTCCATGTGCATAATTCCTCATATCACCTTACATGTATTTTACTTTCTACATCAAACAGATGTATTTATATAACACTATGGTCAATTGTTAATGCCCTGGAAAGTGTAAAACCTGTGAGATCGTGATATTATTGGGTGTCCAAACCTATGAAAATAATTTTGAACAATTTTTCTATGGATCAGTATTTACCTGATAGTTTGCATATTTTTCTAGAAATATTTAGTATTTCCAGCAAATATTTATGTGCCTAAAACATATATATCTTTACATATATTTTATATTTGAAAGCATATAACATGCCATATTGAAAAATCTGCCAAACTACCTTACATACATGTAGAGTAGTTCTTTACATTCCAGACCTTTCTCTAAGAATTAAAATTAAGTAATGTGCATTCTTATACTTTTGCAAAGCACTAAGAACATAATATTTTGGCTTTATTAAACATATATATATATAGGCTATCATGCAAAATGCTATACCCTCTTGTTCGTCACTAAATAGAATAATGATAAATAGATATGTAAAATTACAAAAATTAGGATATAGAAGCTTTCCCCTGATTTGTTTTCATGGCTTGAGTCTTTCATTAGTCTAATGGATTTGGTCGCAAAGTGTGGAAGTAGCAAAAGCAAGAGAATATATACGGGCACAACAAGCAAAGAGGAACAAACACCCTACATCGTGCCGATGTACAAGGCCTCATTTTGGCTATTTGTTCTACAATATACACAAGCAATAATATGTTTAGCAAAATATTTTAATATCAATAGTGCTTTCTTTAGGTAGATATCATTTGTGCTTTTTGGGGTTTGGCCTGCAGCATGCTATTTGTTTGTTTTCTGTAGGTTAGCCCTGAAAATACAAATGTAAACCAGAGCAGAATGCAGTTCTAGAATAGCTGTGGCAGGGAAAAAAGTGAGAGTGGAAAAGAGAGGGAAAGGAAGAAAGTGGAAGATAGAGATTGACATCTGCTGTGATAGTCAGTGGTAAAATTTCCTTAAATACATTTTGGCCTTCATTTTCTTTTCGAAAACCTTGCCGTGAGGGTTGTTTGCCCCTCTCAGGGCACTGCGAAACCTTCGCAAGAGACCATTTAGCACTAGTTTCCACCTTCGAGTAGATCTTCCTACCTTTCCAGTCTTAATTCTGTGAGAAATGGCTGCAAATCGATGGTTGAGCTCTGAGATTTTGGGCTCTACTAGTTTCCTGCAGTGCTCGCCGCGGTTTGCCATCAAGTTCGCTGCTTGGTCACGTGTGGAGTCCACCTTGGGGTGTATGTCATTCATTTCAGCCTTTAAACGCTATATTTCATGAGCAAGAAACAGGGCTTGAAGTTAGTAATGGAAAGAGGGGGGGAGAGAGAGTGAGCGAGCGAGTGA
>NW_004524617.1:1786042-1789012 GCF_000260255.1 Octodon degus | reverse complement strand
CATGTTGTGTGCAACAAGTGTAGTACTCTACATTTAATTGTATTTATCTTCTCTTATGCTAAATTGAACACCTGTAGAACAACTTAACTCTATGCTAAGGAGAGAAGGTAGCTGGAGCATACTTCTGTGTCCTTTCATGACACTTTTGAGTTCCTCCTTGTTTATAACATTGAGTGCCATGGACATAACTGATTTTCTAACATATTTGGATTTTGTGTCACATACAGAGTTACTAAGGAATGTTTTTTCTGATGCAAGGCAGTCACAGAACTTTTAAGGTAAATAACTCAGTTTCTATTATTGTAAAATCTTTGAAGAAACTTTGTGATAAAATGATATCCTTGACCACATATCAAGGAATCAATCAGATCAAGATTCATTGCAACATCTAAATAAAGTCCAGATAATAGGGTAAATACATGTTAAGTCCAAGATAGAAATACAGTTTTTCATTATAAAAGAATTATAATCTGTGCAAAGTATCCATGAACAATTAATTGTAAAGATAGAAATTTTAAGTCTTCTGTATGAAGTAAATCATATAAAATGACATATTACTGAAAATTTCAGCAAAATAATAGTAAAAAATCCTTAATGTAAATTATACATGTTAACATTCAAAATTCATCTATAGTTTTATTTATATTTCAGCAAAGTAAAATTTAAAAATCCTTAATGTAAATTATATATATTGAAATTCAAAATACATCTATTATGTTTATATTCTTCCTATGCAATTGAGATAAAAATGTTATCATATGCAGCTTATATAGTATCAATATTTCCATATAATACCTTTCATATCCTTTTAAAGAATTTTTTAAAGGAAAAGTAAAGTCATCCTTTAGAAAGAGGACTTAGGATATCATAGTACTGAATTAAAAAGAAAAAGAAAGTGAACCTGAAGCCATGTATATTTAACATGTAATTGAAAAAATGAAAAATTCAGCTTTATACAAGCTTAGCATTATGAACACTTACAGGCTGAGTATACTTTATTTAAAATACTTGGGACAGAAGTGTTTTGCCTTTGTGCATGAAACACAGTTTCTTGATGTGAGATTTTCCACTATTGACATCATGTCAATAGTCAAAAATTTAGGATGTTGGAATATTTTGAATGATAAATTTTTCGGTCAGTGATGCTCAGCTTGTAACTAATTAGAATATGGCATAGGGAAAGTATGAAACTATTTGCATTTCAGGTGTTCACTTAGGTAGGCTATATGAATGACAGAAGGAAACTGATTAGTGCAAGATATAACTGTATTGCTACCATTTATATAGGCAGGACATTGCAGTATGCTACCAAGGTCAATCCTAGAATTTTTTTTCTGAGCAGATTTTAAATTGGGCGTGATTAGCTAACAGGTGGATATGGTCAAAGGTACAGATTATAGGACTGTTCCATGTTACTAATCCCCATTCAGAAGAGGAAGAAATAAGGAAGAAGGGAAGGGGAGAGTGAGGAAGAAAGGGAGGGAGGGAGGGAGGGAGGGAGTGAAGAAAGAAAGAAAGAAAGAAAGAAAGAAAGAAAGAAAGAAAGAAAGAAAGAAAGAAGGAGAGAGGGAGGGAGGAAAAGCAGGAGGGAAGGAAGGAAGGAAGGAAGGAAGGAAGGAAGGAAGGAAGGAAGGAAGGAAGGAAGGAAGGAAGATTTCACTTTTATTAAGAGGTCCCTAGTACCTTTTATGATCAATATATTGACATAACTGTTGTACAGTTTGAAAAACACTTCTCACAACATTTTGCTACCTTAAGTATGTCTTCTTTATATTGGGCTTTCTTTTTCTCAGATTCATCCAAAAGTGTATCAGCTTGAATGATCCATTTTGTGATGTGATCCACATTCTGGTCAAAGGTTTCCATGTGTTTCTGGTATTCCTTAATTGTACAGAGACACATCATGACATTATTCACTAGGCAATACTTTCAAAGATTATATTTTACTTCACACAATTCTAAAAAGCTAAAAATATGGCATAATTCCAATTACTATTAAATGTGATCACCATATAGAATACAGCACAAGGCTAGGGACAGGATTATAGCTATCTATTGCTATAGAAATAAAGCCAGAAATGTGCAATATAACAACCATAGTTGAAAACTTTCATCTTGTTCTTTTAAATGTGTAACAGTTCTAATGTCTCACATTATTAGTTTTATGTTCTCTTTAAAATAAATTTAAAAAATAAAAAGTAAAGAGGACAAGGAAATAATTAATGTTTATTGAAAGGAAGAGTTAATTTTTAATTGCTTGATCAATCTGGAATGCTTATATCAGGTAATCTGAGCAACATATTTGATGATAACAATACATCATATAATAACCACTGTTAATTTTCTATATTTGTTTTGAAATTATGTACCTTGTTAATGTTGTTTTACTTTTATCTTTGTTTCTGTTGTTTGTTTTTGTTTTTTTCCTCTTTAAAATAAAAAAGAAATTAAAGCCAGCCTATATGGAGAATAGAGGATAACTTTTAAGTTCAAGTATTGTTACTGAATACTTGCGTAAATTTTTTCTTATTGCAGATGGAAATGGTAAAGCCTTCAGTTTCTTCTCTTACCAACAACAGGTTTAGCCACTCTTCTGCTCGGGATGTGACTGCTATCCAGTTGCTGTTCAGAAGGCTGAGTTTATCTTCCACCAAGGTCTCCTTCTTGCCCAGCACTGTCTTCAACGCCTCTCCTAGCTCTGTGACACTCTTCAAGTGAGCCTTCTGTTTCTCAATTTCTTTCTGAGTAGCCTGTGAAAATGATAGCTTTGAGCTGCAAGTAACATACTGCATGCTTAGAATTTAATATTCGTGAAAGTGTTGCATGTATGGTTTCTATGTTAAGACTTTGCAAGATTTTTAAACCCACAAGCACATTTTTATAAACAAGGACACCGTGCCATATACACTGGAGTCTTGCTATTGGATATGCAAAACATATATAAACATGATTAATTTCTTATTATATATA
>NW_004524617.1:1780678-1785942 GCF_000260255.1 Octodon degus | reverse complement strand
ATGTCTATTAAAACATACCCATTATCCACATGAGCAAATTTATATTTATTTAATTTGCACATGAAGTGGATAATTGCAAATTTTTGAAAACTCATCCATAAATAAGAATCTGATTTTAAGAAAACTCATCCAATATATCGCTAATGCATTTCTACAGCAGAAATTTTTGTTCCAGTGATGGGGAAACTTTCAGAGACCAAGTGCCCAAACTGCAGCTTAAAACCACTGTGATATTTACTGTGTATTCATGTTGATAGTTTATGACCACGGCTGGGGCTACTTGGCTTGCAGGCTGACAAAAGGGGCTCTGCGTACCCACTACACATGTGCTGTAGGTTCACCACCACTGGTTTGCCCATTTGGTACCATAGATCACTCTGACATAAGTTCAAGTTTAAATATTCTTTTCCATAATAAGTTATTAAAAGTATGAAATGAAATAAACAGGATTTTAAATGAAAATGATTATACTGAAATTTGAAGTTCAACATAGTATAATGTAAATTTAAAATATATTAATTCATGTTTCTTTCCTAATATGTTAATGAACAAGATCTAGCATCAGGTATTTAAGGTAGTTTCAAAGTAGTTATGACTATGAATAATTTTTTTAGTATATGGAATGATAGTCATGTAATTTGTATTGGTGACAAAGTCAGTGATAGTTCTATTATTGAGAGTTTTATTGGTGACAAAGTCAATGATAGTTCTATCATTGAGGTTTGTTGTTCACTTTTATAATGAATAAAATGCTTAATTGCAGTTAGAAGCCAATAAAAAAAATTCATATTACTAATGAAAGTTCACAGACCTCTGTTCCATACGTCTATATATTCTAGATTAAAATCCCATGAAAGAACGTCATAATATACTGTCTTAATTTATAAAACATGAAGATAAACACTGCTAATACGACAAATATATATTACAAAATCTGACCCAAAAGTAAACGTTTCCTGCCTGCCCTATCTACACTCCCTTTCTGGGGATGAGCCATTATGCACCACGGGACCCTATTGTACATCTGCCCCTATTCCAGTTCTTCTTTTCTTTGCCTAGATAGGCAGGTGCTAGACTTTCACAAGGCACTGAGCCAGATCATAACAGATTCTTTCTCAAAAAAAGTTAACTAAGAGACACAAAGACTGTAATTATAGTAGGAGCTCAAAAGCCACTTGCAAATAAAGCTCAACATGCTTATCACAGATAGCCAAAATTAAGTCAGAACTGAGGAGAAACAATAAGAGAAAAATAATGGAAGTCCACCTGCAGTGAAGTAAATGGAATATAAGCAGAGAAAGCAACAGACTTGGTCCACGCAAAAGATAAAAACTCTTTCTGTAAGACAAATTTAGATCTCATTACTTATCCCTACATGGTCTCAATTTGGCTTTTCTATCTGTATGATATTCCAAATGATCCCTGTGGCTGTCTTTCTTCAAATACTTCATGTCCTGCTCCACTCAAAATAACAAAGGATATTGTTCTGCTGTTGCTGTTCTTACCTTTGACATCCAAAAACCAGGGAGAGGGCTGGTGAGATGGCTCAGTGGTCTAGAGCACCTACTTGGAACAAGCTAAGCTAAGCAAAAGCGCAGCGACCGCGGTTCTAATCCCCAGCACCACATGCCGGCCAGCCCCGCCCCCTGGTGGGCTGAGCTGGCCACACACACACACAAAATAAATAAATAAATTAAAAAAAAAAAACCAGGGAGAAATAAAGTAGATTAAAGGATGGAATAAAAAATTATGTGAGAATTAATCACTGTTTCTTTAATTTGTGGTACTCATTTCTATTAGTAGCTTTCTTAAATATAAAACTATTTGAAATTAAGGTAATAAACATCAAATAGATCTGCTAACACCCTGATGGTTATTTGTAATGCTACCTGTCATTTGTTACACATGAGTGAGCTTAGTATTTCATAAAATCATTCTGTTTATATCCCAATCATAAATGTTCATTACATTCCAATTAGATGCTAGTCACTACTAGATGAGGATCATAGGTGATATTACTAAATATCTTTTTTAAAATCATGAAAAGTATCTCATTTGGATAGTTACAGCCCTTGTAGAGCATGATTTATGAGTAGGTACAGATTAAATTTCATCCCTTTCAATCCTTTACCTGCCCCATTAGGTAATATAAAACCTGTACAACCACAGACATTAGCCATTGTTGTAAGTACTATGGGTAATTGAGAGAGAAGCACACACAATCACTGTCCTTTAAAAACATATTGAGTATGGATTTTTCAAGGAAGTATATGTAAATGAGCATTCTCTACTGCCTGTAGTCTACTGCCTATATTCAATGCTAACAATTTATCACTCCAAGTGAATTGTTTGCAAAGTAACACCTCAAAAGTTAAATTTCAATTTGTGTATGGATCATTATCTCTTAAAATGTCTTCATAATGATGTTTAACACTGATATAAAATCATTGTGTACACAAATGTGTTTGTTATATGCGAGGCAAGGAAATTAAAGGCAATAAGAATTGCAAACCTCAGAAGAGATCAGAGAAGTTTGAACTAAAGTATTATTTTTGCAAATAGTTCCTAGATCACAAATAATTATTTATCAAACATCTATCTAAATCCTCTAAGTGATTTTTAAAAGATGAAGTTTAAGATTCAATGATATTTCATTCTGTTAATAGAAATAATGAGCTACAAAATGCAGTCTACTTGCTGGTGAATTTCTAGTTTTCTCAAATTTATAGGATAATATTCCAGCATGTTAAATTTATCATCAAAGCGACTTGTGCTTGAGAAAAAGAGGGATCATCATCGTGGTTCATGCTTGCTTATGGTCAAAAATTAGCCACAGACAATTTACACGTGCCTTAAAAAAGAGATGTTGAGGTAAACTTTTGTATGTGTTATTTTAAGAATTCTCATTCACAAATACTTGTAAAGATGGTATTTTAAGGAAAAGCACTGTGTTCGTTTAATGATTTTGAAAATTTTCTCCTACAAAATTATGTTGACTCAAACGTATACTTTAAAACATCATAGAGGGCTGGGAGGTAGCTCAAGGGCATAAGTTCCTGCCTGGCAAGCTCAAGGTCCTGAGTTCAATCCCCAGTACCACAAAAAAAAAATCATAGACCACAGACAATATGCTAATCTTGATTTCTGAAGGGCTTCCTAAGATTTTAGCTAGTGAATGTACACCAAGCACTGCCATTCACCTTATTGCATGTTTTTCAGAAAAGAAGTAATCTTAGCATGTCATGTTGTACATGCTTCTATAAACTACCTCAAATAAAAAAGGTAACTTAAGTAATTTGATATCATACTAAGAAGAAAATCTTTTTTATGCCTGGAATAAGTATAAATGTCATCAAACAAGTGGTACTACTTGAAGATGGAAGGTTGGATATTTTAGGTTTACTAAAGACAAAGTACAAAATGATTCAAAGATATGAACTTGAGATTCAGAGATCACTAAAAAAGAAATATGGACCACATAATAAAATAAAAAAACATACATTTTATGAGGCATCAGAGGACCATTTTTCCATGCTCTATAGTTTTTCATAATAGAAGACTGTCTGTACCTACAGATGGATTGAAAACTAAACTAAAGCTATCACTTTCATCATCTTTATACCTTTATTCATTCCCCTTTAAGGAAGCTAGAGTGATTTATAGGGTAGAAAGATGATGAAAAAATGAAAAAAAATACACATCCTCCCTTTGAAAGAAATTCAATCTTCAGCGCACATGATTTCTTCTGTTTCTTTTGGACGTGTACAGAAAGTTCTAGAAGGTCTATATTTCTGATGGAGGAGCTAATTCAAATTCATTAATAAAACTAACTTATAGCTCAGGTCTTTTAGTTACTTTTCCTTATGCAGGCCCCAAGGGCTGATTTTTAAGGATGAAGAAAAAGCTAGATTAGGTAAGCTGTGTTTTCTATTGACCTATGAGATGATTATAAGTCCACTTTTTGAGATTCAGGGTAGCTAAATATGGACCATACCTGTCACTAAGAATTGTCATGACATAGGAAAAATGTCTGGGATAAATAAAATTCAATATATTTATCAATTGCCAACTACTCCAACACATTATTAATTTTTATATGTTCAATTAATAAAATATTTCTAGAAAAAATATAAATATTAATAACTACGTTTCATGATTTCTAATAAATTTGCTGTTTAATCTCAACAAGTTTAAAAGATTTTTTTTAAGTATTTGGTATAGGGTCTCACTAAACAGGTGGGACTAGCAGTAATCCTTCTGTTTTCATCCTCCCCAGCACTGGGATTACAGGTGTGCGCCACCACACCCAGTCTTGGTGGCTGGCTCAGTGTAGCTGGGGGTGGAGCTGGCACAGCATTTGGTGCTGGGGATCTAATTTTGGTCCCTCTGCTTGCCTATGCACCTGTTTAGTCTGAAAATTCTTGCCAGCCCTTAATCTCAACCATTTTTAAGTGCTACTCTAACATCTTCATAATAAAATAATGGGTAGAGTAGGTTAATTTCTTCTTGTGAAAACATGCCCTATGTGCAGGGGAATTATGAAAGACACATTCTGATTTACTCCTTATATCTATGAGTTAAACCAATTTTTGAAACTGTAAGTGGCATATTAAGTTCAGGATTCAGGAAACAGCTCATCAACTCACTTCTTCAGTGCAGTGGCAGTATGGAAATACCTGCTTTGCTGGTCTCTGGTAATCATATCATTCACATGATAAAAACATGTTCTTAAATTTTATTTACAGGTATAATATAAACTAAGGGATAATTATCTGCTCTCATTGAAAAACGCACATTTTTTTATCCTCCACGGTTACAAGATATAGATTGCTTGGGCCTAATCCTCTTCTGCACACATGTCAAATTATCCCAAATTTTCCACTACTTTGCCCAAGTTTCCTGGGAACTTTACTTTTACATATTTTACTACTTTGCTAGGCCTTGTATCCTCAAGGTAATTTGTCCATCCAGTGTGTTTCTATCCTCAACCCTTCTTCTTAAAAGTTTTTAATCTCCTAGGCATCTCTAATCCTGCACACTATTTACTTATACAATATCCTTGTACTGCTAGGACACTACTAAATCTGCATTTCAGCTCTTTATTCCTTGTGTATATTCCCTCTAATACAGTCACAACACCAACTAATATGATCAGAAAAGATATTCTAAGAGGAGCCTTAAGACATGTGAAATATCCTGGTAAGTAGATTGCGATATATATATCCCAATCTACTTATATATTTAATTGAACTATATCCTAATCT
>NW_004524617.1:1763894-1780578 GCF_000260255.1 Octodon degus | reverse complement strand
ATATAAATGAACTTGAAATATATAATGTTTATTTATCTTTAAAAGAGAATTTTAGGGTTTGGCTAGATAGCTCAGTGGAGTAAGCACCTTCTTAGGCAAGCACAGGAACCGGAATTTCATCCCTAGCACCACATGCTGTACCAGCACCACCCCTTTCCTCCACAGTTACAAGATATAGCTTGCTTGGGCCTAATCCTCTTCCTCACACATGTCAAATTACCCAAGTTTTCCAATACTTTGCCCAAGTTTCCTGGGAACTTTTCTTTTACATATTTTACTACTTTTGTAGTAAAAAGACTGGGCTTGGTGGTGCATACCTGTAATCCCAGCTCCACCTGTCCACCAAGACTGGGCTTGGTGGTGCATACCTGTAATCCCAGCTCTGGGAATGCTGAAAACAGGAGGATCACTATGAGTCTGAGATGCATAGTGAGAACCTGTACCAAATACATAGTTTTTTTAAAAAAGAATTATATATGTTTTGATCTTCAACAGTTAATATCAAGCTAATGTTGTATCATATGATCTAATATGTCTTAAGCATGCTGAAATTTGATATTAATTGCTTTTTCAGGCCTTTCCATTATTCTCTCATAGCTTGAGATCTGGGGCATATTTTACTATTAGGCTAATGTGATGGAATAATATAATGATAGATTAAAGAAGAATATAAAACATTAACTAGTAGATTTTATAGTAATATGTATTGACTTTTTATTAATAATGTATCATCTATTAAAGAAGAATTTCATGAAAGCAGAATGTGCAGCATAGAAATTATAGCCATAACTATAATGACAGTGAATAGTGGCTTCAATGGCATTTAACAGATGTTCTATTTTCTAAGTAACAGCTGCTTGATGCATTCATTGTACCAAGTTAATGATCTGCTAGTGTTATTTCACTTCACAGATAAATTACTGTGCTCTCCTTAAAAAAGATATATAATTTTTCATGAGGATGATAGTGTAACAGACTTTAGAATAAGTAATACTTCTCATGCTTTTATAGCTAAAAGAAGTGATGAGTTGAGTCAATTATCCAGATAATCTAGGAGCTAGGAGCAAAAACCAGATTCCCTTAAAGTGAAAACTTATTGTTTAAAAGCAATACAGAGCATAGTTGACTGAACTAAATGTAGGTTGTATCAGACTACTTGAAATTCATGGACCTTGCCTGTATGACATTATACAGAACACTGAATAATAAATTCACTAGCTACACTCAGACAGACTAATTAAATCAGAATCACAGGGAGTGGGTTGGGAACACTGGTATGCTTTCCAAGTTTGCCAGGTGATTTCACATGTCGCCAATGTTGAGAACCACTGTAAAAGAGACAAATTCAATCAAGAGGTTGTATTGGGTGATAGCCATTAATTCTTAGAAGTGAAATGGCAATACAAAAGTAATTGAGGAAAGTAATAATTAATCTTGATGTTGGATATTCTAAAATGTGTCTATGAAGTAAATGAATATATTACAATAATTTCTTAAATAAATAATAATTGAGGCATAAATTATTTTGTATTATTTAATACCCAAAAATAAATTTGACATTTTTATGTGCATCCTCTCTGGAAACTCTTGGTATACTAAAACTACTGTTAAGTAAATCTATTGGTCAATTTATAAAGAATGATATATATGAATTATCATAAAAGCTGGTGGTTTCAATATATTATAGGACCAAAATATCTTTCCAGGTAATCATACTTGACCATTTTAATTTGCAGAGGGTTCCATAGATATTGAAGTTGTTTAATGGAACTGCATTATTTAATTGACTTGGCAGTTCTGAGAAATGAAACGGAATTTGAAATAATATATGAAATGTATTAGTTGTTAAATGAGAAATACAAATAAATTAAACTTTTACAAACATTATGATTATCTGAGAAATAAATGTTCACTTAATTACATATACATGAACATTCTTGTTGCTATATGTTCAAGTTCAATTCATATGCCAATTATTTTGTGCATTAAATGTGAATTCAGAGCTGATATCCTTATATATCAATAATCAGAGTGATTTTAAGAAATTATAAATTAATACTTGAAATCCAAAATATTGTAAGTGGGAACAGAACACAGACTGCAATAAGTAATGAATATTTACAGTCTTCATTTTTATGAAGATTGACTTATTTAAATTTAACATGATTTATTTTATTATTTTCATGGATAGTTAATACTTTCTGTGGTGTTTTTATAGTTACTTTGCCTTAAAATTCCTAGTGAATGAGATTTCTAACAATTTGATATAGTGGAAAAGTTGTTGGAATCAGAGATATTTAAGGCTTTACTATGTACCAATACATCCATGTCTTCATGTACAAAATGGGACCATTTATTAAGATTATTCATGTTTCCATTTGTTCTAAAACTTGAATACTTTGAAATATATATCAGTATTTTTCTTTTCTCCTGTTCACTAGCAGGAAGCTCAAAAAGGTGGCGAGAACTGGAATTATCCCTAGTAAGTCAGCTCTTTTAATGGTCCCAGTGTAACAGTTTCCTCATATTGAAGAATCTGGAAGCCTATGATGATTGCCAAATCCTTAGAAAAAATAAATTACAAATTTGCTGGTAGTCTTGGGTACCTTAAGATAATTAAGAATCAGAGGTAGGGCTATTGGAGTTTTCACACTGTTTACTTAGTTAGAATATGAGAAACAGCATCATTTCTGAAATTATTATTACACCCAGTGACTTGAAGATATTTATATAATTTTTTTCTGAGATATAGTAATCAAAGAGATGTGAAAATTGCACTACTTTCCTCAAAATGGACCACTCACAAGGTTGTTTTGGCTCTGTCTTGGCAGAAATTCTCAATTCTCAGTTTCTACCACATACTTCAGTCACTATTTTCACCAGGAAAGAATGGATGAGAACCAGTCATTCCTACTTTAATGTAGTTAGTGAGGTCCAGTAAACTTATAGATATAACTCCCCTAAACTGGAAAGACAATCTTCTTCCCTGGTCTAGGAAAAATGAATTTGCTATGTTCTTATTTTGCTGCTTAATCAGCATGAGTATCTATCTCCTAATGATTCTAAGTGCGACTATATATATATATATATATATATATATGTCATTTATCACAGAACTAATACTTTCTAATAGGTATGTGCTGTAGCTGTAGTTTGAATATGGGTAGTGTCCTTCAAAGATCTAAGTGTTAAAGACTTAGTTACTAGCGTGGTGATACTGAAAGATGGTGGAAACTTTAGAAAGTAGAGCCTTACGGGAGTTCCTTGACCTACAATAGGGTGCCCTTAAAAAGGACGATGAGCTCCTGTGGGTCTTGTCAGTCTCTTTGCTTCTTAGCTCATTGTGTGAGTTATTTGCTCTGGCGCACACTTCTGCCACGATACATTCTCCTCATGGGAGGCCAAACACAGTGAGGCTACTCGTTCTTGGTTTGGAATCTCCAGAAATGGAAGCCCCAAACTCCTTTTCCCTGTGTAATTTAGTCACTGTCCTCATGGCCGAGACACAAGAAGCAACACATGCACAGAACCTGAAGGAGGAGATGTCAATTTTGCCTCACAGGTCCAGAACCCTCAGCTCCTGTGTGCTTGGTGGCACTGTGGAGGAATGTGTGTAGGAAAGCTGCGCGCTGTGGCTAAGAAGCAGAGAAAGAAGGAGCAGAGGGGAGGGAGGTATAATTGTGCAAGGCACATTCCCGAAAGCACATTTTTTCTTCTCAGACTCCACCTCCTAGCAGCAAGTCAGCTATATTACCGCTACGATTAAATCACCTTCCAAAAGTCCCACCTATGAAGGTGTGAAGCTCCCAGGAGACTTCTTGATTGTAGACTTAATGGTGTTTCATTACAATAACTTGAATGTGACTAATGTAGTACTTGTTTCTTTTTCCCCCCATCATCATTTATTGAGCACTTACAGCATATGATGTACAATACAACATACAGAAAACATTGTCCCTGCTCTTGAGGAGCTTAGATTCTAAAAGAAAAAAAATTACACATCTTTTCAAATAGCAATTTTGTTTGGTGTTTTCTGTAAAGTCCTGAGGAAGTATTCTGCATTGTGAGTTTTGGGTATAACTTAGCCCCATTATTATTTAGAGAAGAGAGAAAGAGAAAAGGATTTTAAAGACAGAAAACAACAAACTATTCAGGATAGTGCGGGGGTATGGGGAGATAGACAGAGTCTCATCGACTGCGGAGTGATCTGCGGCAGTGAAGAGGGTGAAGGAAGCAGTTTGTGGGACACAAGCAGAGGAAGATAGCTTAGATATTGAGCCTGCAACCATTCTTATTTGGTGGCCATGTGCTTGGGAAAAGGCTGCATGATTGATCTTTCTGGCTCCACTCGATGTCTCAGTACTTGTTTCTTGATTACTAAGATTTACAATATCTCATAAAAACAGGCTAGAGAAATCTGTATTAAAAGCACGTATTCCAAATATTTGACTTTTTATGCTTTGTTCTGCTATGTTCTGTCTTAGTCCCTTTCCCATCACTGGGACCCAATACCTGACACCTACATCTTAAAGAAAAAGCGGGTTATTTCATCTCATGGTTTTAGTTTGGTGGTCAGCTGGCTCTAAAGCAGAGGAGATACGGCAGAAAGGCATGAGAGAGTGAGTTCTTGAAACTGCACAGTTAGAAGGAGGAAGCAATGAGAAGAGAAGAGAGTGAGATATGCTTTTTCAGGTCACGTCTCCAGTGACCTAGTAATTCTGACTTGGTTTCACCTTGCGAGAGCACATTTGGTTGATTAACAACTGATGAATTAAACACTCCATGACCCAGTCACCATCCAAAGCCACAACTTGAACACATAAGATTTTGAAAGGAAAATTTATATCTAATCCACAACATGTTCCTACGTCAGATACACAGAAAAAAAAAATCTAATCATTGTTTTGGTACTCATAAAGTATACAGTTGTTACAGATCCATATTCCATTCTTTGTAAAACTTTTTTTTCCTCCCAGATAGAACTCTTTTTTGGTACTCACTGTTTTTAACTGTCATTTGTACTTTCCTATTTTCACTATATTATTACATGTATTTGTTAATAACACATACTAGTTTTCTGTAGTACCTGGAATTGAACTCAGGACCTTGTGCCTTTCAGGCAGGCATTATGATGCTGGGCTATATCCTGCCCCTGTTTTTAAATACTTAACCTTTTGGTAAATGGTATTACATTGTCTCATTTACTTTCCATTTTATACATTTTTAAAGAACCATTGGATATGTAAGATACCTTTGTGGTTTTACTGGCAGACAATTTCCCTGCTGATTTTAAGTGACCAGCATTTGAAGAACAATGGAAACTTTATGGAAATCAGCCTATGGAAAGTTTACAAAGAATGAATCTAATCTTAGTAGGACCGGGGATTGAACTGAGGACCCTGAGCTTGTTAGGCAGGTGCTTATTCTATTGAGCTATCTCCCTGGCCCAGTTGTACTTCTTTAAAAAAGTACACACTGCCAACTGTACTGATAGTCACACCATAATGGTATCATCATTTTGTTTCTTCCATATATTTTGATGGGAACTGTTAGAGATCAGGTTGAACAAGGTTAAGTTGTTGAATACAAGGGCCTCCCTCTAGCTGTGCTGGAAAAGCACAGTTTCACAGTGCTCTGAAGTTCAAATAACCACAGGCAAAGCATCCCAGGTCAAGACGACACCGGCTGCTGACACTGCCTATTCCAGAGTAGCAAGGCTTCCAACCTTGGAGATCAAACAGTTCTCTTAATTGGAAAAATGTATGCCTATTGGTTCTTGGGGCCTCAGTCATTTTTCTGGGCTTTGGGCTTTGTACTCTCCTTTTCCTATACCCCCCCAAGTCTGTGGAATAAATACAGGTTGTCTGGAGAAGTTCTGTGTCTCAACCACCAGTCTTTACTCCCAGAAAGACTCTACACCCTGAGGATGTTTTGCTCTCACTGAAGCCCCCAAAATCATATTAATGTTGCTTTTATTTAAGCTATTCACCATCTTCTCATTGTAGGGGATTGGGGCTAGACCAAGACCCTGATAGGTTGCCAGTTTTCTAGTGGCTCTAAGGGGACTTCCTTAGAATTCATGGTATTTGATGGATTTTTTTTTACATAAACCATGATTTACAAACAGTTGATGAAAAATTCATTATTAAATTAGCTCATGAATAAATTCCAGTAGCACATGGATTTATGAATTCTATAATATATTGTATTATAGACCCTGAGATATCGTACTCCCCACAGACTGGGGAAATAGACAAAATGTCTACCTGAGTATTATAGAATCTTGTTCATTTTTTCCCAGAACACAGTACTGCATATCTTTTTTTTTTTTTGGCCTTTAATATTTATTTATTTATTGGGTTTCCTGGTTTTGTTTGTTTGTGGTTTTTTTTTTTTTTTTGGTACTGCAGATCTTAAAGACTTGGTTTGAACAATAATGAGAAGGATTTCAATATACAACTGGACATGAAAATGAAATGTATATTTCATATGCATTTGAAGTGTATACAATAAGAAAGACCAAGAAAGCTTAGATTTTAATTTATTGTTACAATTTCCTTCCTTACCTTTAGAATGTAGTTAAAGCTGAAATGAAATGTAAATGTCCCAATATCTTTTCTAATTGAAGAGAGGAAACTTCCCCAGTTATACAATATGGTTGCTTAAAAAGAAAAATAAATGCCCTAAAACTTTTATATTACATGAAGAGTCAACTCTCCATTACTATAAATTAGGGAAATCTGTATTGTTCTGAGGGTGACTTTGCTGGCTTTCCTATGAAAGCTTTACTGCCAAACTTAGCTAGTTTTTTTTTAATCTTCAAAAGCTTATCACCATTAAGTCAAGTATTGATATTTCATGCTCCTCTATATTTCTCAATTAATCTTCTATATGTAACATTATCAACTGAGTATTACTGAACTTTTTTTCAGTAGTTTTATCACTAAATAGCCCTAAATTGTTTTCAAGTAATTCTGTTCACTGAGAAACTGACACAGATTGTGAGTGAAGTCAGCATACATTGAGTAACTGATGGTAAATTTTTCTCCCTTCATATTTGCTTGGAACTAAAAGTCTTAAATACCCAATGTCTTCATGCTTGTTATAATGTAAAACATTGTTACAAATGTTTATTATTGAAGTCTTTTAGTGCTATGCCATAAGCATGATCATAAAATCTTATTTTACACAAAGATACATGGCAGAATGCATACATTTGTTGTTAGTTAGGAAGAACATGATTTTTTTTTCTAGAGGAAAGCTGCTGAACAAAATTATTTTCTCGGGCTGGGAAGATGGTTCAGTGGAATAAGCGCTTCCATGGCAAGCACAAGGGCCTGAGTTCAATCCCCGGTTCTGCCAAAAAGTAAATAAATAAATAAAAATAAAATTCTGCTTGCCTAGCTATGTTTTAAATGTCAGTTGTTGGATGTCATATTCATGGAAGTCAGCTGTTTATCTATTTCTTTAGAAACTAGATTATGAGCAAAGACTTCAGAGTACTTTGGCTTGTATCTTAATCTTTGATTGTGTTACATAATCATTGTCTCTAACTGTGCTTTAACACTATGTTTTTCTTTTGTGTAGAGGCAAACTGACAGGGATATGACAAAATAAATGATGGTATTAATATAGGCAATATAGTATTCATGATCAATCCATGTTTTATGCTGGATCTAAGTTCTAGAGCATTGTACCACAATATAGAGAAGTTAAAATTCATTGTAATGATTGTATAACTTCACACTTTGAGTCTCAAAAATACACTTACTTCTTGATTATGTTTGATAGGCAACTAGATGCCAAACTTTATTTTTTTATTCTTTTCTAATCTGCACGATATTGTGGAGTGGACATATTTTTGTTCAAAGGATTTGCTCTTTCAATGAGTTTCCATTTACTTATTTCTTTTTTACTTTAGGGATGGCTCTACAGGGTATTCAGGATCTCACTACTAGATCAAACTCGTAGTGATCCACCTGTTTACAGTCTCTCAAGAGCTGAGATTACAGGTGTGCACTACCACACCCAGTCTCAATTGCTGTCTCAGGGTTCCCCTGGGGCGGGGCCAGCAAGGCAGGCCCAGGGATCAAACTTCCTGGTCCCTGAGCCTGCTTGCAGGCACTTTAATTCACTGAGCTATTTGGCCGGTCCTAGTTACTTCTTATTTATTTGTTTTCCCACTTTTGCTATATATGTCCTTAAATATTTCTTTCTATAATTTGGTGCATAATAAATATAACTAACATAAAACTTAAAAAATCAATTTTTATCCTTAAATTTGAAGTGCTTCTATCTGATAAATGTCTAATAATCACCTTGTGAATAACTAAAATTTTGAGCATAAAAGTTTGCAGCTGAGACATTCATATGTTTTCTTATCCAAATAAATATAATGTTCTTGAATCAACATAGTGGAGAGAGACTCAGTAGAAATAAATGAAATAGTTTAAAAAATAAATTGCCTATATACATTCCAATTTTTTTCAGTCATAATTACTTGAGAATGATGGACAAATACATTTAAAATAGAGCATTTCCAATGATTCCTCAATTTACTTTTTAAAAATTTGACGCTTATATTTTGAGATAGCAGATGTTATTTACAATGGGACTCAAGTTCCCTAGCCACCTTGAAAACACATGGATTGAACTGAGGAATTAAGGAGCCAGTAACTGGATACATGTCCAGAATACTTAAGCCTTCTCTATAACAAAGGAAGTCTACATATGCATTCAGCATATCATGTAGTTATATTTTAATAATTTTAGGGTGAAACTAATGAAAAAATACCACCTTAAGTATATTACTCAATGACTTTATGGAAATATTAGAAATAATTCATTTTAGGGTATTTTAAAGGTTTTTAGAGCCTGCTTGTTCACTGCAACAGAACTTTTCAAATTCCTTTTATGTCTGGCTATGCCCTTCTATGTAACATTATGATGATTCCACATTACACTTACAGAGACACTGCTCTGGTATATGCTAGGCTGTATATTCTTAAAATACATATGGTGAATTCCTAATTACCAGCACGTTAAAGTGTGACCATATTTGGAGATAGAAATTTTAAGAAAGAATTGTGTTAAAAGGAGGTCAAGATGATACCTAATCTCACATGACTCATGTCCCTTAAGAGGAGAAATTCTGGGCACAAACATGTGCAGATAGAATACCATGGGGAAAATCTAATGTTCAATGTGCAAGAAAAAGAGAGAGTTCTTAGAAGAAACTATCTCGTTGATGTTTTAAACTTGGGCTTCCATCCTCCAGAAATGTGAGAAAATAAAATTTCTGTTGTTTAGAACACTAATCTGCAGTGGCTTGCTGTGGCAGGCCTCCGATCTGATATACTCAATTTGAAAGGAGCAATGATAGATTTGACCCATAAGAATAAGAAAACTAAAAATTAAGACTGAATGCTTTTCAGGATTCCCTTAATTTTACTGTCATATGTGTCATATGTATTTTACTATATATAATTATTTAATAGATCATAAATATCTTAGAATCTTTTGTTTTTTTCGGGGTATGTATGATAAGATCTGTCCTTACTATGTCATGCATGTTACAAAAAGAAAGGTCACAGAGGCCTTTTTTCTGTATTTTTAATGATGTCAAAGGAGGATCTGACACTGTTCAGTCCAAGATAATTGTTCCCCAAATGCATTCTCTCTACTCATTCGGGTACAGTTTGTTTTCAGGATACAAAGCCACTCCACAACAGCCCATATTTTGTCATCCTCTCTGATGGACAGATAGGGTTATGTGAGATCTTGCAAATGGAATAAAAGCAGAAATACTGCACAGAGTTTTTATAGTGCATCTTTAAAAGAGAACTGGTTGTTCTCCACATTATTAACCCTATTATGCTGAGCTACAAGAAAGGTGTGTCAGTGGTGAGCAAGCTTGACTTGGGTAATACAAATATAGAGATGAACGCAAAATGATCAACTGAAAATGAGCCAACTTGGAATGATTTTATGTAATCTATTTCCCTTACCCTGAACTACTACCAACCTTACATAAGTTTGGAATATATATATATATATATCGTCTTTGGGCTGCTATTTTTTTTTTCTTTTGCCTTATTTCTTATACCAGTTCAGCCTGTACCTAAGCATAAAATTTTTATTGTTCTTTTAATCTAAACAATCAATAGAGTTGTGATGAATGTTTCATTGATAAGGAAAATGAACTAAAGGCTTATTTAACTTGTTCCCTCTATAGGCTCCTTACTATTATAATTTCATATATTATTTGTTACTGAAATAATTAATATTTGTAATTAAACATCTTATCTCTAACATTTATTCTCAGTGGAACAAATGTGAATTTCATTTACTACTATTTATTAGAAAAAATTATGTAACAAATTTCCACTAATACTGATTATTTAAAACTGCATGAAACTAGATTCTTGTTTTGACCACCTTATATGGTTCTAAATTTTATATAATGTACTTACAATTTTGTCAACTTTAGATAATATAGCTATACTGAATTGAAAATAAAGCACAATTTATTTTTATTTTTATTTTTTGCAGAACCGGGGAATGAACTCAGGCCCTTGCACTTGCCAGGGAAGCGCTTGTTCCACTGCATGGTCTCCCTGGCCCCAAGCACAGATTTCTTAAACAGCCAGTTAACATAGGTAAATATACATGAATTCAAGAATTCAAGAGTGGATGTATAATACTATGATACTTTAAACCTAAATGGTCCAATGCATGATACAGTTTGAGATGGAAACATATTATTCACATCAGTTATTTTTTGTATCACTTTTAATTAATCTAGTAGTGAACGAACTATAAAAAATGATTAAATTCTGAGTGTTCTGACCTCAGATTCTAGGAAGCAATAAATGTTTGATTGGCTGACTATCAAAGAAAGGACAGGAATTTACCAGCTGAGGGTGAGAGGAGACCTCATGCCTTCTGTGAGACAAAACAAACCTTGAGATATATTTTGACCTTGGCAAATATTTTGATCTTTCAAGCCCTATCCAGATCAACTTTGCATAGTCACTATGCCTTTGCCTTTTCTGTAATTAGGGGTCCATCTGGGTAGCCTATTCTCAGGCAAGTGAGGAGAACATAGATCCTTATCTATACATGGCAATCTATGATTTATTTCCTTCCTTCCATCCTTCTTTCCTGTCTGTCTGTCTGTCTCTCTGGAACTCAGGAATGTTGTAACACCAAGCTATATTGCAAGCCTAATATAATGTTTCTCTTGCTAAATTACCTAGATTAGGATCAGACCTGTGATCCTTCTGTCTAAGCCACTCATAGTGCTGGTATATAGGCATGTACCACCACACCTAACTCATATATTTTGTTTTCTTTTTCTGTTATTCTCTTTACATTTCTTTGACTTTCACCAAAAAAAGCTTTAATTAAAAAGTTAGAGGGAAGTTAGGAAAGGACTCCAGCTTAGGTAGCTGGAGGGGGCAATTTAGATGCAGGTGTTCAGACAGGCCCCCTGATGTATTTATTTCTTAAGAACTAATCCCAGGTAAGCTTTGAAGAGAGCTCTGAGAAAGATTACTATTGGTTTGTATCATGATCTTGAAATACAGCACGTGAAATTACATTGCAGATTAATTTTTAGAAGCGTGAAAATGAAGCAAGATAATGTTTATAGTTCTATTATTGTTGTACAGTAAAAGTTCCTTATTAAAACATGTAAGTTCTGTGTTTTCGTGTATGCCAAAAATAACCTCCAATAATAAAAGCTTTACCTTTCCCCAGGCAACTTCAGAGTCCAAATTACTCGGCATTCCTTCAACTGCTGACCTCTTTGTCAATTCCATATCTGTAGCTGCCAGCCATTCTGTCACGACATTCATTTCCTTTCTCATCTTACGGGACAATTTTAAGCATTTCTCCAGTTGTTGCTTTCTTTCTGTTACCTGAAAAGAATGTAATAAAATGTAATTTGATTTAGTTTTTCATTCATGCTTATGCATAGGTACCTAATAGGAATTTTCATATTACTGCCTTTAAAAAGTACATGTTTACATGTTTTATTATAACATTTTCAAACCATAAGACATTTAAAGACACACTGAGGGTCCTGTTTGAAATTTATCTGGTTTTCGCCAAGTTGACTGTTAAAATTATAGTAAATAAAAACAATCTAAATCCCATGAGATCATAGTCTAAAATATGATGTCCTGAATCTCCCATCATATAATAAAAAAGTTATATGAATTCCTAATTTAAATAAAATATAATTTAAAGGGCCAGCCAGATAGCTCAGTGGACTAATGTTCCTGCTTAGGTAGAGCACAGCAGCTGGGTTCGATCCCTGATGTGCCATGCTGGCTCTGCCCCCTGGGTGCCCTAAAGCATTGATTGAGACTGGGCATGATGGTGTGCACTTGTAATCCCAGCGCTTGGGGAGCTGAGACTCGCTACAAGTCGGATCTACATAATGAGACCCTGTAGACCCTTACTAAATACAAATATATATAATTTAAGGCCAAAGTTCGTAATAAATATAATGATGAAAAATAAGTGAACATATGTCCCACTTAGTATAGAAAACCTAGGTTCAAAAGATAAGCACAAAGTTTTGTAATTTTCTCCATAAAAAGGAAGCTTGCTCTTGTTTGTAAGTTATCACAATGGACAAAAATATTATTTTGCTAGAGTCACGCATACTTGTGAATGACAGTTAGAATGATCAATTATATTGTCAATTTTTTTGGCATGGGGGCTCAAACTCGGGACATTGCATTTGCCAGGCAGGTGCTTATGCTGCTGAGCCACCTCCTCAGCCCTATTATTATACTTTTGTTATGCTACTGAGCTGGATCTCTGACCCTCAGTGTGTCTTTAAATGTCTTAATTTGATACAAAAAGAAAGCCAACCATAAGCCATTTCATCCTTCACTGTAATTTCAATCACATAAGGGCAAAAAAATAAATGCAAATCCAAAATTCTCGTTCTGTTTAATAAAGAAAAGCAAAACTTGTTCCTAGTTTGCTTCCCATTTCCATGTGGCCAAAGTTCAAAACAAGACCATCACAAGCAAATTATTCCATAACCTCTCATAGAGAATGAATGCATTTGTAAGTCTACACCACTTTTCCAGATATGCGTATATTTTGTTACGTTATTCATTGTTTGGTTTAATAAACATGGCAGCTTCTCTGCCAACATAACAGTCAACTTGGCGAAAACCAGATAAATTTCAAACAGGAAAGGCAAGTAGTCCTTGCCTCACATCTATGTAAATTACTCTGCCATGGGCCTTTCAGCTCCTCAAATAAAGAAATGTCTCAGTCCATTTGGTAGGTTGCATAAAGCAATAAATGGAAGAAACACCCACCAATCATTGCCTGAAACGTTATAAAATATAACCAGTAGAAAATGAAGAATTTATACTGTCTTCAGTTGTTTCCTGTTTTGTTTTTTATGTGCCTTTGAGTATATGAAAAAAACCCCAAACTTGTTGCTCTGTCATGAAAGCTGTGGATGTGAGCCTGAACTGTGAATATCGGACGCTGCAAAGGCAACATGGTGGAGTGTAAGCATGCCGGGCTCTGCAATGCCCAGTACAAGTGCAACTTGCCCAGAATCCCCAGCAAGATAGTTCATTTTCCTTAGTTTACATATCTGAAATAGAATCATTTTATTTAGCACATAGAGCTATTGTTAGGGTAAAGGTACACAACAATTTGAGAAAGCTTTCCATCTTACAAGACTTTAAGCCCCTTCTTTTATTTCCATTGTGTCCTTCCAGGGAGGCGCCATAGTAACTGTACCTGAAGATAGATGGCAAAAGTTTTATTGCCACTTATTTTATTACACTATTGGTAAAGAGAAATGTTTAAAATACTTGGATATTTTGCTAAGAAATATGAGAAATTTGGTTCAAATTAATCTTAATTGTAAGGGAATTGGTTAAAACAGTAACAATTGCATGTCTTTTATGTGCCTCTTATCCTGTGAATAGTAAAGAGTGCTAAGCATCAACACACGAACATATAGACATGCACATGTAGAAACACAACACAGGCAAAAGGAGAATCTGTCATAACCGTAAGAGGACAGAAAAGCCCTTGACATAAATTTAGAGTACTGACCAGAATTCATTTTTAGAGAAATGAATTTTAAGAGAAATGTGTATATATTTAGGAAACTGTTTAGTTGTAGAGACTGGTAATCCAGTTTGGCTAACAGATTTTTCCCTTCTATTTTTCTTTTAAGGAAAGCAAGTGTATCTGCCCTTTTGACTGTAAGAATTTTATGCATATGTGAGAGAAAAAAGAAACACACCTTATTGTGTGTTTCTCTGCGTAGTTATTTTTTCTCTTTATTGTTAGTAGAAAAGGATCCTGCATTCAATATTTCAAGGAAATTCTATCTTCCCAGAGCTAATGCATTATTGATTTTATTGATTTTATTTTGTTTATATCCATTTTACCAGGGTTTTTAAAAAATAGGAGACACTGCCACCTTAAGGAATATTGAGTTTTACAATTTGTGTGTGGAAGGGAAATACACATTTAAAAGAGTGCCACCAACAGTAAACTGTTTCAGTGGTCATCGCTTCATGAACACTTACAATTGTGTTTTGGGTAACATGAGTATTCCTATACATGTACATGTCCATAAAAGCCAAAGCACTGATAAGCCACAAAAGGAATTATAGGTATTATTCCATGGGTGATAAGTATGATATATGTCAGTAAAGTTACCTATATTATGATATAGAAAACTATTCCATTTTTATTTATTGAACAATTAGGGTAAGTGGTTGATACTTAAAATAAGAAAATCCTATAGTGTAAGAAAAGTGTTGTGGAACAAATTATGTCTAAAGCCCAACACAACTATTATGAGTCACATAGCTGGTCTTCAGAAAATAATTAAAATTCAATGAGGGAAGGAGGGTGAAACTCTACTAGGATTGAGACCTTATAACAAGAGGAATGAAAAGTATGACCACTTTTTTCCCATCAAGCAAAAACATTGTGAAAAGGCACCCAATTGCAAACAAGGAACACTTCTTAGGAACTGAAGAGGCTCACACTTTGGTCTTGAAATTTCACACTTAAAAAGTGTGAGAAATAAATGTCTATTTTATCTACCAGGTCTGTCCTGTTTTGCTATGGCAGCTGGAGCTAATACCACAGAGATGTAACAAGGTTAATGAAAGCAAAGGTAACAGCGGAAACTTTAAAGCTGATCAAAACAGAAATGTTACTTTTATAAACATTGATAAAATATCATGTATTGTCTTTGATTTTGTAAATTACAATGATGTTGAAGATACCTTGAAACTCGGTATCAGTCAATTATTTTTTCTCTGCTAAGGAATACATGACATACAGTATACACATTTATACATGATTCCTTAATCATTAATGTTTCTAAATTTATAATTTATTAAAAATAAATGTCTGCCCCAAAATTCTGCCTCATTCTTACATGTTATTAAAGCATGATTTCTTAGTATTTATTGGATTTTACTGCAATGGTATAACTAAGAATCAAATAGTTATAATAAACAAGCTCTCAAATATGTACTCAGAAGAATAAATAGGGACTTATATTTTTATGATAGTCACTCAATTCATAATAATAACCAACTAAGGGCACTAATAATATTCTAATGTCACTTTTATTATTTAAATTTTAAGTCATTTATTTTACATTATTTTATGTCAAATTACACTTGTAAAGGGAAATATTTTCTGGATAGCCTTTATGGAACAGAAAAGATGTATGGTTAAAAATGCCTGGCAGGGCTGGGCAGATGGCTCAGTGGATAAGTGTTTCCCTGGAAGCACAAGGGCCTGTGTTCAGTTCCCGGTTCTGAAAAAAAAAAAAAAGAAAAGAAAAGAAAAGAAAAGAAGAAAGAAAAAGAAATGCTTGTTAAGGAAGAGGTCCCCAGTCTGATTCCTGATATCCCCCAACTAAATGAAAAAGAGGGAAGGCCAGAAAGCTCAGCAGACTAAAGCACCAGTTTACACAGAGCACAGGGACAGGGGTTCGATCCCCAGCTTGCTATGCCAGCCAGCAACCAGGGTTCACTGAGGTGGTGATTGAGACTGAGTGTGATGGCACATGCCTGTAATCCCAGAGCTTGGGAGGCTGAAAACAGGAGAATCACTACAAGTCTGATCTAGTAGTTAGGACCTGTAGACCCTGAACTAATACTAAATACATTAAATACATTAAAAAGAAAAGAAAAAAGAAAGTTTAGTTTTATTCTTTCTTTCTTTCTTTCTTTCTTTCTTTCTTTCTTTCTTTCTTTCTTTCTTTCTTTCTTTTTTTGTATTTTAGGTAATGGTTTACAGGGTGTTCAGAGTCTCACTACTAGATTGGACTCATAGTGATCTGCCTGTTTACAGCCTGCCCAGTGCTGGGATTACAGGCGCAAACCACCACACTCAGTCTCAATTACCATTTTAGTGTGCCCAGGAGTGGGGCTGACATGGCAGGCCCAGGAATTGAACGCCAACCTCTGATGTTTTCTCATTTGATCCTCAGGACAAAAGCTTACGCATCGCTGATTTATACTTCTGCACTGAGCATCACAAAAGTATAACTGTCTTAAACTGATTCTTTCGAAGACACCATGGCATTTAAATACAGATTGATTGAGAAATTGCCATAAACACAAATAACACAGTGCTTAATTAAGTTTAAGGAAATAAG
>NW_004524617.1:1763287-1763794 GCF_000260255.1 Octodon degus | reverse complement strand
TTTATTATACTTGTGTTTAGTTTACAGTAATTTTACAACTTAGCTACATTAGCTTTAATAATTAATTTTTAATTTGTACTTTGCATGTTTTAACATATTTAATTTAATCTCATGAAAACAATGTTCTCAAACTACGTATTTTAAAGATGCTTACCAGTTTAAGGTGGTGTATTATAAAACAAGTAAATGATTTTCTTAAGTAACATTATGTGGAAAGTTCTAGACATAATACATAGTATTGTAAGAATTATTCACAGAATATTATATCATTTTGACATTTCAAACAATGAAAGGAAACAAAGCTGCAGAAAAAACATTCAGTTGGAAAATGTAAGTAAAAAGAGAAATTTTTGATATCTACCCAAAATAAATTCTCTAAAATATTACTTTTTGGAGGAACCAGTGATTAAACTCAGGTCCTTGCACTTGCCAGGGAAGCGCTTATTCCACTGAGCCATCTCTCCAGCCCCTCTAAAAGATTTGAAGAATAAACAAGTTGATTTCTAT
>NW_004524617.1:1748796-1763187 GCF_000260255.1 Octodon degus | reverse complement strand
ATTCTAGGTCTTTTATGGTTCCAAATAAATTTTAGGAATGACTTCTCTAGCTCTGTGAGGTATGTTGGTCGTGGTCTGATAGGGATTGCATTAAATCTGTACAGCAATTTTGGGAGGATGGCCATCTTCACAATGTTGGTTATTCCTATCCAGGAGCATGGAATATCTTTCCATTTTCTGAAATCCTCTATGATCTCTTTTTTAAGAGTACTGTAATTTTCCTTGAAAAGTCCTTTGACTTTTTTTGTTAGGTTAATTCCAAGGTATTTCATTTTCCTTGGTGCTATTGTAAAAGATATTGTTTCTATAATTTTCCTTTCAGTGTGTTTGTCATCTGGGTAGAGGAATGCTACTGAATTTTGGGTATTGATTTTATAACCTGCTATGATACTGAATTTCTGTATTAATTCTAGTAGCTTCTTGGTGGAGTTTTTTGGGTCTTCAAAGTAAAGTATCATGTCATCTGCAAATAATGATAATTTAAGGTCTTCTTTACCCATTCCTATTCCTTTTATTTCTTTCTCTTATCTAATGGCTGTTGCTAATGATTCCAGAACTATATTGAATAGGAGTGGTGATAGAGGACATCCTTTTCTTGTACCAGATCTAACAGTAAAAGATTTAGAAATTCTTACAGAAAGAACAGAAAATCTTAAAATGATGCTAGAAAAAATGGCAGGTCAAATTTTGATGTTCACAACTAAGGTATTTGTGATTATTTTTTATAATCATAAAATAGGGAGGAAGTTTAATTATCTGAGTTTGCAGATGAAATAGTCATATATATAAACATATATATATATATATATATATCAGAAGGATTGTAACAAAAATTATTCTAACTAATAAAGTCAGTAACATTTCTATACACTAACAATAGATTCCTAAAGGAAAGCAAGAAAATGTCACAATTAAAGTAACATAAAAATTGTGCTTAAAATAAATTTATTAAGGAATTTATAAATATATTGAACAGTATAAACATTGATAACATAAATTGAAAGGATAAAAATAAATATAAAGATATCCTATGATCACAGATTAAGATAAAATACTGTTAAAATTCTGTACTACCCAAAGTTATCTTCTAATTGAATGCAATTCTTATATAAAATTTCAGTGATAATTTGGGAGTAATAAAATTTTATGTGGAATCAGTAAAGATATACAGCAAAGTATTGAGCAAAAACAAACAAACATAAAACAAAGTTAGAGTGATGCTACTACCTGACTTCAAAGCTCTAGTAATTTAAATAATGTATCACTAGGATCAAAACAGATACATAGAAAAAAAGACAGGAAAGAAAGCCCAGAAGTGAATCACACATATTGTTAATTGTTAACTGTTCTTCACAATAGATTCCAAGAGTACACAACAGGGAAAGAAAGTCTATTCAATAAATGGTGGTGGGGAAAAAAAAAGCAACTGGATTCCAACATGAAGAAGAATGAAGTCACATCCTTATATTACACTTTATAAATATCAACTAAAACATTAAATATTTAAATATAGATCTAAAAGTATAAAACAACCAGAAGAAAACAGTGGTAAGTAGGTTTGTTGATGTAAGTCTTTTCAAAGATTTTTTAGATGGGAACAAAAAGACCAGTCAGGTGAAAGCAAAGAAATGGGATTCTGCTCAGAAAAAGAAGCAATGGAATGAATAGGCAGTTTATAACCATGATTTGAGTCTTCAAAAGTTTCTAAATCTATAGAGTATTTGGGTTAAGGGGAGTGAAGTAATTCTTCAAGAGGTTTCACAGCTTTGGAAAAAAGACATGGAAAGATATAAGCAAACTGTCTATGATATTCTTATCAGTGCAATAAAAAAAACAATCACAGAGCTATACATTTTCCTTGTCTTTCTATACTATCTTTTTTACTATATTAATTTTCATTTTTATCATATTATATCCACATATTTAAATGTAAACGTAATTGTACAGATCCATTGTGAATGTTTGAATCCCACTCTACATTTTGTTAAAAATTCAGTTTGGGATAGTATGGGGCTGTGATACTGCGAAATTAGTATATTTAAATGCCCAGGGCATCACAAAGCCATTCTGTAGTACTCTTACCAAGGTTTTTTTATTTCTAGGAAGTTCTAAAAGGTAATTTCTGTAACCAGGTACAGAAATTCTACCTTTGTCCCTCACACCTCAGCCTTACACCATAGCCATGATCTCCTGTAACAACTTGAGCTATTCCTGCTCCACTGATATTTATATTTTTAGATATTGTTTTGGAATGAATCAATAGTTATATCATTGTGATACCTGAATTTTGTTCATTAAACAGAGTGTTAAATTTTATACTATGATTTTGTTTCCTTTATTGAATAATATGATTCATGAAGTTTTCTTGTTCGATTTTTCATGTTTTTCCTCAATTCTTTCCACATGCCTCAGCAGAATGGTCAAATATTTTATTTTCCAAAAGTTGAAACACTTCAGAATGTATTTCTTTTTTTCTTACTTCTTCATTTTTATTTTTATTTTTTCCATAATTTTATTGAGAAACAAATAGCAATGAGACAGTTCAATTCTATACTATCTTATTAGCCAAGTGTGGTGCACTATGCATGGCCTTCTTTGGTATGGGCGAAACGCATTGCTCCAAATGTGGCCTACATGGATGGTGTCAACTCTGTAGATCTATTAACAGATTTGATAGTAATATTGAACAGTTTTCATGTCATTATAAGTAGGTTTATATAATACAAATAGGGAAAGTTTAGAACGAATTAGCCATTTAAAACTCAATGATAGGCCAACAGAAAGAACCCTGAACTTGTCTTAGTTTTCAAACTATGAAATTATGAGCAGACACTCATGACTAATTAATACTTTCTCATACACATTGCATATGGATATCTGTAAATAAAGAGAGGGAAAGGGAGAAAGAGCATGAGAATTGTAATTTCTGAGGCTCTAATCATACCTCCTGTACACAAACAATTGTCCATAATCCCAAGGAAAGTGCAACATAGTATTTTCAGTGTCATATGTGCTCACCTTTGCACCCAGCTCATTATAATGTAACTTCAGAGCTGTGACTCTCTCATCAAGCTCTTTGGGGTTTTCGGTCTGCTTTTTCTGTACAATTTGACGTCCTGTTTTTATCACCATTTCCACTTCAGACTTCACTTCACTCAGACTTTTATACAAATTCTAAGTTAAAATACAAAACAAAACACAGTATATTATAACAAGCTGTAGTGTTAAATTAATTAGACTAAAGAACAAAATACACATCATGCAAATTACACAGGTCTGTGGGGCTATGTACAAGAGAAATATTACATTAAAAGAAGATGCAAATGCTAGATATTTATAATAGCTTCAAAATACTGTTCCAATAAATCTGGTACCATGGAAGAGCAATTAAGGTGATTCCTGAAGGCAGGACCAGCCCAGCATAGGTGCTGGGATCCAACTGTGGTCACTGCACTTGCGTAAGCTTGCCTAAGAAGGTACTTTTGTCTGCTGAGCGACCTCACTGGGCCCACACATACCAGATTTTACTAGGCCATTGGAAATGCAGTGATAGGGAGGTTAGGCATGTTTACTGTTGTCTCACAGCATTTATACTTTAGTTGGATGAAATATCTAAATTGTCATATCACACCTTTAATATACGTTCTATCCGATATTAGGAAATGAGTAAGTTTAAATATTTATTTATTAATTTATGTATTTATTGTGGTACTAGGGATTGAACTCTGGACCTTGCACTCACCAGGCAAGTGCTTATTCTACTGAGCTATCTGCCCGACCCCCATATATATTTTGGTTTAGACAAAAGTATTTTAATATGCTTATCAAAACATGTGAATATTAATTAAATTACATGTTTATTGGAATCACAAGGGACATATGTGCTGATTCAGAGTGGGTTGCTATATCAAAGACTTTTGTTGCAAATGTCATAACTTGGGAATGCAACTATATTACCTATTATACCTCCAATGACACTGGAAGTCATAATTTTGTTTTGTAGCTATTCTACTGCCAAGATGTATATTTTATACATGCATATGTAAATGTATTAATCTAACTATGTAGATGTGTATATGTCTACATATAATTGTTTATATTGTATATTGCTACTTTTACTTATTCAGTAAGAAAACTGAAAACTAACAACTTATTACTATTGAGAAATAGGTAATTGTCTTTTAAAATTAGGACAAAATCTGGATTGGTTTTCTCATTTCAATTTAAAATAAAAGTCCATAGCAAAACAATTTTGGAAAGTCTGAGCAATTTGCCTATTAACAAAGGTTATAGGTATAACCTACTGCCCTCTTAATCCTCTTTTTGACGAATAATGTTATTTCTTTATTAATGTTGTGACTTCTCGGAGCTTTTCAAATGATTTTAGTATCTTTTTTCTGTATTTTAGGGAAGGGTATACAGGGTGTTCAGGGTCTTACTGCTAGATCGGACTCGTAATGATTCTCCTGTTCACAGCCTCCCAAGTGCTGGGGTTGCAGGTACATCACCATGCACAGTCTCAATTGCCAACTCAGCGTGCTCCAGGGGCAGGGCCGGTATGGCAGGCCTGGAGATTGAACCCCCAGCCCCTGCGCCTGCTTGCAGGTGCTTTAATTCGCTGAGCTATTCGGTCAGCCCTTCATATATTTTATTTATATCATAGAAAATGTAACTCATATATGAGTATTTAGAAACACTGTAACCTTTCATTGTTTTTTGGCAATCAATTATGTGAATTCTGGAATCAGATTAAAAATGATTACTCTTTAAATGTAAAAAAAAAATTCTTACTGATTTACCTTGATTATGAAAGTTCACTGATGGTACTATTAGCCATTACAGTTGTCCTAGTCAATAGACCAAAATATATTTATAACCACAAAGGAGAAATAATCCTTTTAGTTATGCTCAAGTTAGTAAGATATCTATATCTATATCTCTGTCTCTATCTCTATCTCTATCTCTATCTCTATCTCTATCTATATATATATATATATATATATATTTAGTACAGGGTTTACTAGGTCTCACTACACAGATCAGACTTGTAGTGATCCTTCTTTTTTAGCTTCCCAAGTTCTGGGATTACACTCATGTGCCACCATGCCATCTCAATCAGGGCCGGCAGGGCAGGCCTGGCTTTGAGCTGCTGCCCCTTGTGTCTGCCTAAGCAGGTGCTTTAATCTCCTGAGCTATCTGGCTGGCCCAGTTATACTTGTTTAAATGGACAAAATTCTCTTGAAGGCAAGGTTATTATTACCATATATATCATAAAGCATATTAAGTACAAAAATGTACAAAAGTTGTAAAGCAAAGACAATCAAGAAAAGAGTATTTGGATTGGTCCTAATATTTAAACTAGAAGCATAAACTATGTACCAGCGCCTCTAGCTGTTTCCTTAGTATTAATACACATAGAGTTGTTTACAGCTTATATTTACTCTTATTAAATTTTATGAGGTAATTTTAAATATTTGCTCCTAGAAGAGAATCAACAGCTCTCACTTAGCAAATACTAATCTCTATAATAGTGTAATTGGGTGATTTTATTTTCAATTAGTTTGAACATTTTAAAATTTTTCCCATGCTTTCCTACACTTTCTTGACTAAAATATCCTTATGTTCACATATATCAATATATTATTATATTAAAGGTGGTTCTTTAAGGAATAAGGATACTTAAAGAAATTCTACCACTAAAATATAGTCTAAATGATCAATACATGCTATTGTATAAGATTAATTCATATTTTTCACAAATGACTATATGCATTTATTTTAAAGTATTGGTCAAAAGAAAGCTTTTCCTGCTATGCATAGTTATGTGAGTGAACTCTGAAAGGATTTTTTTCATTTATACTGTGTGATAGGTACAGAAGCACCAATTAAAACACCAAGTACTAAATCAATAAACTTCTTCTCTTTGGTTTTATTAGCATTCAGGCTTTTTATTTCATGTGAATGTATAACATGATTGTCCCTAATACACACTGAGTTTCAATAGCACTTATATTATTCCAGCAGATACTCTCACACTTCAGCTTTTAAACTGTCAGAGGATCATCTAACTTGGTGAATTTTTAATAACTGTAGTATAGGACACTGCTGGCAAATCCCAAAAACTAATGGGATTGTACTCCAGGTGAAATGTCTTTCTCCTTGCCCTTTAATTCTGTCTGTGTTGTCTGATAGTATTTCAGCAATGAAGAATGAAAAGATGTTAGTATTTACAATTAAGAGCACCTACTATTTAATCTTGTTTTGTCCCTCAAAGTTGTTTGTCTTTATACTTTCTCAGGTAACCTTGAGAATTAGAGATTACTTTTATACATCACTTAACATACATGCCAAAATCACTATTTCTGAAATGCTTATGGCTATATGACAGCTACCACTATGGTTGTTCTTTATAGATTAATACACTTTATTCAAGATTTTCATATAAATTGGGTTCAAACTACCATTAGAATAAACCAAGGATATCGATTTTGTATCTTACACAGTCTTTAGCAGAATTAAAATTCAAAAAGGGCATTTTTAGACAGGCTCCACTCTATAGTTCAGGCTGGTCTTAGTTCACTATGTAGCCCAGGCTGGCCTGAAACTTGCAACAACCTTTCTGCCTTGGTTTACTGATGGCTGAGATTACAGTTGTGTGCCATAATACATCCAGCCAAAAAGAGTATTTTTAGAATAAGTCTTAAATGGCTATTATTTTTGTAAAAGTTCTTGTCTCTCAACATTGGGCTCCATTTTGTGATTAATCTTAAATCTACAGAGTTATTTAAAATAACTTTCTATTATAAAAGAATATCATCAACTCTTTCCTAATAAGGAAATTCAAAGGGAAGCTGAACATTTGTCATAAGAAATACATACCACACAATGATTTAACTGTGACTGTACTACTTCCTGTTCAATACTCTTGGTTTCCAGCGCAGGCAACTGCACCTTTACTTCGTCCAAAATCCTCTTACTTTCCTCTAGACGCTGCTCAAAGTTAGCTGGTTTCTGGAATAGTCGAAATTTCAAGGAAACATCTTGCAGTTTTTTCTGTAAAGGTAATGTAAGGATATGTCAGGTTAATTTTGTCTTTTAGAACATACCGAATACTATTTGGTTCATAGATTTTCCTTTATTTCTGGTATTATACAGGAATAAAGTTTTAAAAAGGCAACTGCTTTGCCTGATCTTCCCACACAAAACATATACACTTTTGGGAGAGGAATTCATTAATATTTCTTCATCTGATAGTCAATAAACTGTTATCAATTAACCTATTTTATCCTTAAAATATACATAGTAAAAATGCTCCTAGTGATAGGTATCATTGTGAATAGTGCTATCAATCTCAATTTTGCTAATCACATGGCCAAATATGAATTTGTTTTTATGTGTGAATAAATCAAGCTACAGAGTTTGTTCATTAATAAAGCTACAGAATTTATGTCAATAAAACATACCTGTGCAACATCAATTTGAGATAGAACTCTTTGAGCAGCATCCCTCCCCTGGTTATGTTTCTTCATTTCTTCTAAGCTGATCTCATGACTCGTCAAATCTGATTGGATTTTCTGTTGGGAGGACAGCATCATTAGTTAGGATTCTCTGCAAGCTATTGCAAAGGACAACTCATTTTTGAAGAAGATGGAATGTAACATTTCTCCTAAATCATTATTACAATATAGCCTTTTCAAAAGTAACAATTGCATTTTTTCCTACCATAAATTATGAAAAATGCAATGATTCACTTCTCTCCCAATGGGATTAGTATGAAGAGGAAATGATCATTCAGATTCAATGATGATAATCAAGCTTTCAGAGAGCTCTGTGAGGGACAAGATACAAAGAAAACTTGCAAGCTGATAATGTTCCTCATTAGCACTCCTTATTCAGTCATTTTGCGCCATATTTCAGTTACTTTAAGGAACACTAGAGATCTAACAAAGGAAAGTAAAACATCTCAGCTGGCATTGTCTTTGGTCTGATACTAATTTTTGAAATTTCAGTAATACAGATATTTTTAAATTTTTTATACCCAATAAGGGCTTTTTGATCAAATTTTAGTCTATAGTATATTCTTCTTTAACTTATGAATTTTGAGTTACAATCTATATCAAATCCTGTACAATTAACATAACAATAAAATAATTCATTTCTTGCCATCAGTTTCAGCAACAATCAATGAGTAGTGAAATTATTTTAATGTAAAATTAAGTTGTTGTCAAATAAATTAGATAAGAAACTATAAACTTCTACCACCGTTCTATGTACAGTTATTTTACAAAACATTTTGTATGATATTAGTAAACATTAATTTGTAGCAAATTGAATCAATTCTACTACAAATTATTGGAAGACAATGTGAGGTTTTTAATTTTTACTTATTTATTTATTTTAACTTGATTTGTTAAAACAGCTACCAAAAAGAACTATGGTCCTGGACTGAAAAACAAGAATTATTCCAAGAAATTAGGCTCAGTGGAGGAAGCATCCTTGAGGATGTAAACAGTCTTTACAACAGATTAATATTATTCCATAGAATACCTATTCTTACAGTTATAAAGGAAAATTGATTATGAATTAAGTAATACAAATCTCGCTTTTCATAAGAGAGAGGAAAGACTAATGCAAATACATATATTTTAACTATATGCAATATAGTCATTGAATAACTACATTGCATAAAAATAATGTCATATACTATTCTTATGGATTCTTATAATCTGATGGTTAGAAAACCATCTAAGTGCACAATGATATTTACACAGCAAGAAATAGTACAGAAACTATAAAATTTAATTGGAGTATGTGGCTGAAGTAACTCTTATGCAGGGGAGTTAATAGATGTCACAGCAGAAGGGATCTTAAACTACAACTCAGAATAACTAACAAGCATAGTGGGCCTGGGAGATGGCTCAGTAGAATAAACTCTGCCCTGGCAAGCTCAAGGGCCTGAGTTCAATCTCCAGTTCTACAAAAAACAAAAACGAAAAAACAAAAATCAAATCAAAACAAAACAAACCAACAAACAAAAAACAAGCTTAGTAAGGATAGCAGATGCTGTCAGGTTTTTTTTTTATTTTTATTTTTAATTTTAGGGTGTTCAGGGTCTCACTACTCAATTAGACTCATAGTGACCCATCTGTCTACAGCCTCCCAAGAGCTGGAATTACAGGCACGTGCCACGACGTCCAGTCTCAGTTGCCCTCTCAGAGTGCCCCGGGGGTGGGGTTGGGATGGCAGGCCACAGGGATTGAATCCCTGGGCCCTGAGCCTGCTTGCAGGCACTTTAATTCACTGAGCTATTTGGCCGGCCCTGTCAGGGTTTTTTGGTCAAGAGCTTCAGCTGGAAAATTCTCAACTCCTTCAAAAAGGTAATCAAATAACAACCATGTCTGTGCCATAGAATTCTGGCCACCATCCAGTCATATATAATTAGAGCACAGAGAATACACATGCCCAAATGTAGAAGATCCACTGTCAGAAATTTAGAATGGACAAGCCAAACTTTGGCAATGCCTAAAATACATCATATACACTGTACAACTGTGCTCATGCAGGTTCTAATCTGTGGTGTGAATTAAGAAACAAAAGATAGCCCATGAGCAGCAAGAGCAAAAAGAACTAGAAGCATAGAAAGATAGTAAAATGACAGTCTGAATTAGATGAGTTTCCCGAAGATGGCTGTAAGGACAGCACCATACCACGTTCTCCCTTACCACTGCTCATTAAGAGCTGATATTTACTATTCTTTTTCTCTCCTTTAAATTTGACCTGCTCTTTTGAATGACTTGAGCTATAGAACACAGGGCAAATAAGGCTCTTGCAGGTACAGCAAAAGTCTTTATTTGGCTTGACAGCTTCTGTATGAGTTTCTTTGGAACATTCACACTTAGGACGCTCCTGCCTAGAATCCACCCAATACAACATGTTCTGAAAAGCAGACATGGCATGGAGAGACCATAGATTAATGCTTCAGTGAATCGGTGCCTCGTCAACTACCACCTGTTAGTAATGTGAGTGAGACATTTTGGACATAGAGTCCTATTGAGCTTTAAGTCTATAGGACCAGCCAACAATTGACTATAGATATATTAGAGAACTTCACAGGGAGGAACATTGACTTGAGTGTTTTCAAGCCTCAAAACCATGATAAATAATGCTACTCAGGCATTAGTCCTTTTCTGAGTAAAAATGTTATTGTTTACTATAACTTCCTTGAGACATCCTTATGTGTTTATGACAAATTTTCAGACCCTAGTTTTGCTTTTTGTTTTTCCATCAGTTAGATGTTAAATTTTACATCTATGTAGCACTTCTAAAATAATATACTGGATGAGAAAGGCATCATATTTTCTTAAAAATCTCTTTTAGGGGAGAGTAATATGTGCTAACAGGACACCGAATGGTATAAACAGATTGGCACAATCCTAGCTGAAAATATACTTAGAACGTAATATTTAAACATAAAATACATTCTTAAAGATGTCCTATATTATAATTTAAAAATGAAGAACTTTTAAAATGTGAGGCTATTAGAGCTGATAATTTTATCTTAATCGTAAGATACAAAATCAACATACAAAAAACAAACATTCTTAATTACCACTGACAAACATGCTAAGAAGGAAACCATATAAGCAGTACTTGTTATAATAGCTATAAAAAAACATAACTGCTAATACATTTAACCAACAAAGTAAAAGACCGATACAATGAATATTATATAACATTCATGAAAGAAAAATTGAAGAAGACACAAAATGTAGAAAAATTTCCCATATTTCTGGATGGCAAGGAGGTTAAAATATACATAGTACATAGAGAAATTTACATACTCAATGTAATGCTTATCAACATACCATTGCTTTACTAAATGTAATTAGAAACAACTCTTAAAATTTTCATGGAAACAACAAATTTGAAATAGTCAAATATTCTTAAGCAAAAAGAACAATGCTAAATTCATCATAACTTTGACTTTAAGGTATACTATAGAGCTATATTAACCTATTTAAGCCATGCGATTCTCATGAAAGCGGTGAAAAATATATGTTGAAAAAAGAGTAGCTATTTCTGAAAACTTTCTTGAGAAAATTGAATATCCAAATGCAGATGACAGAAACTTGACCCCATCTATCATCCAATACAAAAATCACTTCATGAATGGATAAAAGAGTTAAATGTAACACATAAAACTACTAAAACTAAAAATACAGGAAAAATTTCAAGATAATCATGTTAACATTGATTTTGGGGGTATGATCTCAAAAGCACACAAGATCAAAACTAGGTTAATAGGGTTGCATCAAACTAAAAACCTTCTGCATAGTGAAGGAGACAATAAGTGAAATGAAGGAACAACCTACAGAATGACATTATTCAACTAATAATTTAACAAAGGATCAATATCTAGAATATAAAAGAACTAAAACAGTAATCCAATTAAAATAAAAAATGATTTGAATAGATATTTTTCAAAAAAATGAAATGCAATGGGCCAATAAACATATGACAAAATATTCAATGTTGTTATCCATCTGGGGAATGAAAAGCAAACTTCCAATAGCTTATTGTCTCATATTAGATAGGTTGACTATTATCCAAAAAAAAAATAGGAAATGTTGGCAAGAATGTAGAGAAAAATAACTCATACACTTCAGCAAAAGTATAAACCAGACAACCATTATGGAGAACAATATGAATATTTCTCAGAAAACCCAAAGTGGATCCACAGTATGATCCACCTATTCTACATCTAGGGATATAGCCAAATAAAAAGAAATCAGTATACTAAAGAGACACTTCCAGGCTTGTGAGATAGCTCAGTGGCATAAGTACCTACCCGGTAGGTGCAAGGTCCTGAGTTTGATCCCTGGTACCAAAGAGATACTTCCAGAAATATTTCTTATTGTGGCACTATTCACATTAGCTAATATACAGAATCACACTAGGGGCCCAACAACAGGTGAGCAAAAAAATGTGGTTGTAAACACAATGGGGTATATTTTTCAGCCATAAAGATGAACAAAGTCCTGTGATTTGCAACCAAACAGGACTGGAACTGAAATTAATATATTAGATTAAGTAATAATAAACCATAAACAAACAAATATTCCATATGTCCTTCCATATGTGGAAGCTAGACAATTTTTACCTGAATATGAGATATTGATTACTACACCTTTGGAACTATAGGGAGTTAGGGAGTAGAAGAGAGACAAACAAAGGTTGGAGTTGATCAATGAATACTGTAGGCATGTTTTAAAATATTACATTGAGTTAAGATCTACACCTAATACATGCTAATAAAAACAATTTACTAACAGTAAAACATTATCAGAATTTCAGATAGTAACTTTACTTCTAATATTTAAATCAATCAAAGGAATTTATAGTCAGAACAGTAAATATATATGTAATACTTTAAAATTAGCTTATATTTTATTAACCATGAAGGATTACATGTGTATGTGTATATAGAGAGAAGAGATTATTATGATTATGAGGATTATTATGGATCTGTTTTTTTTTTTTTTTGGTGGAACTGGAGATTGAACTCACACCCTTGCACTTGCCAGGGAAGCGCTTACTCCACTGAGCCATCTCCCCAGCCCCATATGGTTCTGAAAAGGCAAGAAGTTGAATGATTCTAACATGATGTTCTTGGGTGATGGGATCATCTCAAGAGAAATCAGTATGCGAATCTCAGCTCTGACTCCTAGGTCCTCTTGACCAAAATGCAGAACTATTCTGAGCCTCAGTTTCCTCATCTCTGAGAATGATTAGGACAAACAATCAAGGAGGCTTTATCACAGTATCTAGGCAGCATATTGGAAATTTCTTATAAATTACATATATAAAAGATCAGATGCAATGGTTTATGTAAAAATATTTGTTCACGTTGCTTGCACATATTTTACTCATAAATTGTCAGTGATGTGACATATATTCTTATAAGAAGGAGATATTTGGTATCTGTTGACAGTGACAATGGAGAGATTACAGGAAGAGTTAAAAAAATGTGACCAGAGTTAAGCACCTATTGTGAACCTTAACAGTGCTCATCTGTACTTTTTAAAGTCATCATATCCCCTCACTAACCAAAGCATAGTAGAGAAGAAAACCAAATATGCATTTAGTCCTTTAGCTTTTTTATTCCATAAGATAAAAGCACAGAAGAAAGCATCACTAAGAAGACATTTTGTGAGCTTATGTACCAGTAATCAACTTAACATAAGCATGTATGATCTTTGTTAACAAATGAAACTATAAATGTTGCCATGCCAAAGGAAACATCGCAAGTAGTAAAATCATGAGCTTCAAAAAATTATACTATGTCTTAAATTAAAATTTAAAAATAAAATACTTTCCAGATGGATATTTGTGACACAAAATTGAAATATTATGGTATTTGTATACTGATAGCATTTAGTTAATTCAGTTAACAAATTCTTCAACTTGTACTACTCAGTTTCACACAGTGAGAAGAGTACTGTGTATGTATTTCTAAATAATTTTATTTGGGGAGGGAGACTATAGAGATATAAGCAAATTACAAGGCATATACCTATGGTACAAGCTTTGCCAAGAAGGGTAATATTAGTTTCTGCTATATTGTGGTAACATTTTAAGAAACTGGCATAATTTAAATTGCATATGACTTTGAAAAGATTTTAGTGAGGATGGAAAATAAGAAAATAAAATATCATTTCAGGATGTTAGAAGCATATTAGCAAAGATTGGATTTGGGCCATGCAGTGTGTATCCTTACTTTTATAGAACAAATGACCAAATGTGTGAAAAATAATTATTACTACTTTAAGAAGGAATTAACACAAGGCTATTAAACCTTAGGTTGCATGGCCTCTCATTTGCAAAAGATTGTTTCATAGACAAGCACAAACATTCTTCTTTTCATATTATGTTTTATTAAAGACTACCCTATAAAATTTTAGATGCTTGGCATTACAAAACAAAGATAATACAAATAATATTGGAGATATGAGTATTCTAGTGACAAATTCCATAATCTCCCAAAAGAGTCATACTATTGTCATGACTCATAAAAATGAAAACAATATAAACTTATGAACACTGAATCAAAAAGTTATAATCTGTTACCAGTGGATTGGAAGGAGAAGTAAAATGTAAGAATAAGACTGCACAACTTGTACACAGCAAGAAACATTGGAGGGAATTTAAAATGTTCATATTTATATCAAGTAGTTAGACTGTTGAAAAACTCATTTCTATATTCTTTTTTTTTCTACAGTTTTATTGATAAACATATAGCAATGATACAGTTTCAAATCAAATCGGAAGTACAGTTTCAACAAATAATACACTGCATATATTCTTCTTAGTGGTTAATTGCTGTACAAGATG
>NW_004524617.1:1741476-1744276 GCF_000260255.1 Octodon degus | reverse complement strand
TAATTGTTTATGATTAACATTATATATTCAAAGTATGAAAAAAACAGTTGAAGTGGAAATGACCATTTTTAAAAGTTGGCAAAATAAAAGAAGAAAAACTCAAATAAATGTAAGTGACATTTCCAATATAGCACTTTACAATTAATGAAGCTGAGATCGGGGCTTTTTTTATCATGCTTCACCTCATCAGACCATTCACATACATCAAATTAATGACAGAAAATGACAAGCAATATTAAGATGAAGATACCTAAAGCATTTAATGAAATCATGAAAACTGCCAAGTAATTCTTGCAGCTTTTATGATGTCAAAGAACAGGAATTTAGGGGCCAGGATGGTAGCTCAGTGGCACAGTGCCTGCCTGGCAAGCATGGGGTCCTCAGTTTGATTCCCAATGCCAAAAAAGAAGATTGTTTCTAAAGAAAATAACTGAAAATATTTAAGAATAAAAAGTGAATAAATATTATGGAGAACCATTGATTATTAATGGAGAATTGTTACACTCTTAGGTTAATAATTTTGAGAAATTGCATCCTTCAGTATGGGAAATGCCCATGTATCGAACTAAGAAAATTAACGGAAGAAAATTTACTACATTATGTTGGAAAATTTGTACTTTTCAAACATGAGAGCATACACAAAATGCAGTTATCATAATAAGCAAATAATTTTGAGAAGTTTCAAATTATAATTTCTAAAGATTCAATGAATAAAAAATGCATAGATTTTTAAAATTAATTTTATTGAGAAACAAATAGCAATGAGATAGTTTCAAAACAGGTTAGTACGACAGTTTCAATAATTAATACTCTGCATATTGTTGTCTTTGTAGTACTTATTCATAGTACAAGATGGAGACATGACATCCTATCCAAACACTAGTAGTACAAACTTTTCTTCTCATTGAATTAAGAGAAAGTAGTAGCTGTATATCTATCCTAATTATTTTATATATACAGATACAAAATGGTCCCTTATTTGTATCTACAAACTGTGGCACAGGGTTTCAGAGTAAATCCTGAGGGGACTTGACTGACCTTGTCAGATACAGAAGTTACATTTCTTGTTATACAGGTCTTGCTTTATCTTGCTCTTAACCATACAGCAGAAAAGTATAAAAATGAGGTATAAAAAGTAAAGCCATATTACTATGCTGAGCTGTGAAAGGCTCAAGTCAACAACTGCCAGTTCTACAGATAATCCACTATTAATATGGACTACTGGAGTGTATTGGATTATTTTGTTGAATTCATGTACCTACAATAGTTAAATGACAATGGAATATCCATCTCTTACATGCATAGATTTTTGCTATTGTTTAAAAATCAAAATTCAAAAGTTTATTACATAGCTTAGGCAGGATATTACCTAGAAATTAAGTTTTAGACCCTATGTGTCCATATGCACTCATATATTCAGCCTCAATCATCAATCCAGGTTATTAATATTCTCCTAAACACAAATATCTGACTTATCTACCTCATTAGGCAGTTAGAATGATCACATAAAATCATAGAGACATCTTAAAACATTAGATAGTCATATGGTGTTGTCCTCAAAAATATGTAATATATGTTGGAGTATGCATGCCCCATAAACCTTTCCCTTTTGTGTGGAAACAGTTCCCTTTGGTTTTCTTGTTTGTTTTTGGTTTTGTTTTCATGTGAGACAAGTTATCACTACATAGTTCAAGCTAGTCTTGAATTCACTATGTAATCCAGGTTGGCTTTGAAGTCCTGGCATTCTTCTGCCTCAGACTCCTGGATACTGGGATTACAGGGATGTGCCACCACACCCAGCTTTGAAAAGTGGGGTAATTTTGTACTATCTTAATATTTTGGAAGTATGTGAAAAGGCTCCAAAATTTTTCAATGTCATATGAGCAGTACAGCAAATGTCATGATATTATTAAATTATATTTTACACCAGGCAATGGTGACATAAACCTGTAATCCCAGTATGCTGTAACTGCTTGGGGCCATCAGAAGGAAGAACATAAATTCAAGACCTGCCTAGGAAAAGTAAGAATTTAGCAAGATCAAGTATCAAAAAATATTTTTTAGAGGTTGGATATGTTAATAGATGCAAAATCCCCGGACTCATTTTGCAATACTGAGAAAAAAAATCAATCTTTAAAATGATTTCCAATAATTATATCAAAGTTCATCACTCATCCATTTCATTTTCTCTTTGTGGAGTGCTAAGAATTGAACCAAGGCATTTACACATCGTAAGTTAGTGTTCTACTGCTGGGCTAGACCTATAGCCTCTTAAATTTTGTTTGAGACAGGCTCTTAATATTTTGCCCAAGCTGGCCTTAAATTTTGAATCCTTCTGCCTCTGCCTCCAAAGTAGCTGGAGAGATAGGCCTGTGCCAGCACACCTGGCTAGCTTCACGTTTCTCTGCCACATAACTAGTAACTCAAACCTTAAGCATTTAATTAATTTATTAAATATTCACTGAACATCTGCTTGGTGGCCCTGATCTTTTATAGCTTATCATTACTAGGAAATGAGGAAACAAAGAAAAGAATCAAAAAGCACATTAAAGATAAACATTTCATATAGAAAAGGCTAAAAAGAAAAAAAAAGGTGTGGTATGACTAGCAAGACAGAGGATTGATAACTTTTTCATGACCTGTTTTGAATTAAATAACTTTAACATAAAAACGGGAATACTTCGATTTTAAGTTCCCTCAAGCACTGAACTGCCAAGCTATACTGTGATCATAGGATGCTGCTGTTAGCTATAACTTGGATGCACAATTCATACCACAGACTTCAGTGTTCTACTTCCAA
>NW_004524617.1:1699362-1741341 GCF_000260255.1 Octodon degus | reverse complement strand
AGATCTGACTCACAGTGATTCTCCTGTTTTCAGCCTCCCCAGCACTGGGATTACAGGCGTACACCACCATGTACAGTCTCAATTGCCGTCTCAGTGCACTCCGGGGATGGGGCCAGCACAGCTCACAGGGATTGAACCCCAGTCCCTGCACCTACCTAAACAGGCACTTTAATCCACTGAGTTACCTGGCTAGTCCTATTTTTATATGACCTAAAACTTGCTGATGATTATTTCTCGCATAAGTAAATAAGTCTAAATAAAATAAAGTTACTCCAAATTGGTAAGCAATAAGTTATATATAGTAACACATAAGGGGAACATGTAGCATTAGAATAGCTTTAATTTTTTTTTTTTTTTTTTTTTTTTTTTGGTAGGGAAGGGCCTACAAGGTGCTCAGGGTCTCACTACATAGATCAGACTCATGGTGATCAGCTTGTTCACAATCTCACAAGAGCTGGGATTACAGGCATGCACCACCATGCCCAGTCTCAATTGCCCTCTCAGCTCACACCGGGGGCGGGGCCAGCATGGTGGCCCAGAGATTGAACCCCTGGCTCCTGGGCCCGCTTGCAGGTGCTTTAATCTGCTAAGTTATTTGACTGGCCCTAGAATAGCTTTAAAATTAGTTTTGTCAGAGAAATTCCATTGCCATTTAAATATTGTAGATAAGTCAATTTAGCAAAATATTCCAATATAGTCCAGTAGTCCATAATAGTAGTGGGTTTTCTGTAGGACTCACAATGTCAGTTGTTGACTTGAGCCTTTTACAGCTCAGCATAATAATATGGCTTTACTTTTTATACCTCGTGTTTATACTTTTCTGCTGGATGGTTAAGAGCAAGATAAAGCAAGACCTGTATAACAAGAAATGTAACTTTTGTATCTGACAAGGTCAGTCAAATCCCCTCAGGATTTACCCTGAAACACTGTACCGCAGTTTGTAGATCCTTTGTCAGTCTCAGCCATGTGGATGAGTCACGAAATGAAGGATCATTTTGTAACTGTATATTCAGAATCGTTAGGATAGATATACAACTACTTTCTCTTAATTCAATGAATAGAAAGATTTGTTCTAATAGTGTTTGTGGACAGGATATTATGTCTGCTTCTTGTACTATGAATAACCACTAAGATAACATTACATAATGTATTAATTATTGAAACTGTCCTACTAACGCTTTTGAAACTGTCTCATTGCTATTTGTTTCTCAATAAAATTATTTTTAAAAAAACATTAAGTGCACTTGTGTTACCATAGTAGACTTTGAAGAGCAAAAAAAAAAAAAAAGAAAGAAAGAAAAAAAGAAATTTCTATTCTAGCAGTCTGGAGTTTAACACTTGAACTAAAATCTGTAACTGGTTCCTCATTTTCTTTATCTTTGGTGAAATTATGCAATTATCACATAAGATTTTAAAAGAATTCCCAGTGGGTTTATATTCTTTAATTCATAAATCAGTGAAGGAGCCTAATTTAAACTCTTCCAAGTAGCTTAGGCATCAGATGGATGTATTTATACAACAAAAGTGTGTTTCATTTCTTAATGAAATCATAAACTCAATCTGATAGACCAAAATCTGCATTTAGGTGTTTATTTCTTAAGCCATTTATTTTCATAGTAAAGAATATTTATGTTTAAATATTTCCAAATAAATTTAAAGCGACTTAAACTTTTTTCTTCTTTAATAGATATTAGACTTCAAATATATATTCTTTTTAAGTACAGTTAATATGATTGGTTTAAATTAATAACTTCCTTTTTATAAAAAAAAGATTTTTTGTCCCATTCATTGATAGTTAATTTTAATCACGTTGTTGCTGGGACAGAGAAGTCATTGAAGTTAAATCATGTCTGAATTGTACTTTGGAATACTCAGAGGTTCTAGATTCCTGAACAAAAGATGGTAGAATTTTTATTTTGAAGTTTTCTTCTTGGATAATAATGAGTTTGAGGCGTTGGGGAGATGGCTCAGTAGAATAAGCACTTCCCTGCAAAGTGCAAGGGCCTGAGTTCAATCCCTGGTTCTGCCATAAAAAAATGAGTTTGATTTCTAAATAGATTTACTTTCCTTCTTCTATTTATGCATATAAATGAAAGTAAAAATCTGTGGGACAAAAGAAATATGCCAGTATAAATATGGCAATTGATTCTGGGAAACTTCTGGCTTCTAGCAATAATCTAAGTAATAAAGTTCTGTTCTCTTTTATAGCATGACATCATGAACACATAATGAAGTGGATAATCCTAACAGTCGTCCATGATGGGTTGTTCTTTCACATTCATAACTCAAAAACAGAAATTATTAGAAAAGGAAAAAAATATTTACATACTTTTGTATTCTTGTAACAGAATACTTTTGTAATTCTTAATCCTATGAATTACAGACATATAAGTAGCTACACATGGTTATGAGTGGCTCCTAAAATGATTTAAAGACACATGAGGTGGGGGAGATAGCTCCATAGAATAAGTACCTGCCTGGCAAGCGCAGGGTCCTGAGTTCAATCCCTAGTTCCGCAAAATAAAATAAAATAAAGACACATCAAAGTTGAGAAGAAAATAAACACAAATGGAATTAAAGAAAACCAAGCTAGATTAGCCTCAAATATGCATGCTGAAAACTCTATTGATCAAAATTAGTTTATAAAGAATTTCTCAGCTCTATTTTCAATATTCAAGCTTTTCTCATGAGAATGAGGGATAATAAGGTAGGAGAGAAAGTTACTCATAATTTATTATGTAGACTTCCTCCCATTGAATCTTGACACAACTACACGTGAGGAATCATAGAATGTACTCAGATTCTTACTTGATTGGTTTGGGGTTTTGCTTTGTTACCAGATCTTAGATGATAAAATTAAAATTCTGTGCTTCAGTATATTGTCCTAGGAAATTAACGGATTAACATTTCAATTCACTCCATGTGTTTCTTAGCAGTTAAAAAACAAACTTTAGTTTTTTCATTTTTCTTTATCTTTCTTTCCATTTTCTTTTCTTTTATCATCTTTTTTAAAAATTTTTTTGAGAAGTGATTTCACTATGTAACCCAGGGTGGCCTTAAACTCACTACCCAAGCCAGGCTTGCTTAGAATTGATAGTGATTTACTTGCCCCAGCCTTCCAATTGCTGGCTGGGATTATAGGCATGTGCCACCACGCCCGCCTGGTGTTTTCACTTTTAAAATTGTTATGAGGAAACCCTAATCTGATTTTACATTTTTAATCATAGCATTTAAAAATAGTCAAGTTTCTGATATCTATAAGACCTATTTCTCTCTGTAGAAGTGTCTGCCCATTTCCTTTTACTGTTTCAACAAAGTGTTATTTTAACTTTGTTTTTCAATAACAATCTCTGTGCAAGTGAACTGGTGCTGGGTACTAATTCTGTGATCATGTCATTTGAGACTGATTTCCTTAAGTTCTATTGCTTGAAATAAAATACAAGGGCTGGGGAGATGACTCAGTGGAATAAGTGCTTCCCTGTCAAGCACAAGGGCTTGAGTTCAATCCCTGGTTCTGAAAAAAAAAAGAAGGAAGGAAGGAAGGAAGGAAGGAAGGAAAGAAAGAAGGAAAGAAAGAAAGAAAGAAAGAAAGAAAGAAAGAAAGAAAGAAGAAAGAAAAAAGAAAGAAAAAAGAAAGAAAGAAAGAAAGAAAGAAAGAAAGAAAGAAAGAAAGAAAGAAAGAAAATGCTCACAAGTCAACCTATGCTTTGATCTCCTTGCCATGTGTAGTTTAAGGTCTAAGAAGTTAAGGTTTACTTATATAAGCTCATGACACTAAATAAATAAAATGTTTTTCAATCCATTTCAGGATCAGAAAGTCCTCTTTTCTAATTATGCCACATGAATCATCAATGTGCTTGATGAAGAAGTATGTAGCTCTTTTTGGGTCTATATTTGTCAATGCCAATATTAACGTAATGAAGTATCTTAATCTGCATCTACTTTTATATATGTATAATAAGAGTATGCTCACGAGACAGTATACGTATGGTATACATTGCCTTAATGTTGAAAAGTTTTTATACCTGAGAATCTCAGATACTATTCAAATGCAAAAAAGGCAGCTCTATTAACAGATTTAAATTTAGTAGCACAACTAGCAGTACACCACACGGTGGAGTCAGACAGCCACAAATCTGTGTGACTTGTATTTGACAAAAAATGTAAGCACATATTTAAGAGTAATAAATATGGTAATATCTCTCATTTTTTCCTGCTTTTCAGTGACAAATTAAAATAACTATATAATTTATCGAAATGGAAAGGAAACACCAGTAACCCTTAACTAAGCAGTGAATTTTTATCCACATTTTAAAAGTACACTTATTTTTATTAATATAAAGCATTACCATTTCTCCCTATGTGCAAGTTCACACATATGCACGCACACGTGCACACACATGCACACACACACACACACACACACACACACACACAGATGAAAGTGACATTCCAATGGCATTCTAAGGGGTCTTATGTCTAACACAGTGATTAGACTCTGTATTTCACAGACATCCTCTCTCCTCTCTATTTCTTTCTATGGGAGTTCAAAATGAGCTTTAAGAAATGTAATCCTTGAAGTAAATCTGAGGACTTGATAATAATTCTGCTCCCAAAACCAATTCATTTGTTGTCATCTTAAAATATTCAGACAAGAAGAATATTTGAATTGCTTTCAGGTAGCTTGCATTTTCCAGAATTACAAATTAGCACTAGGGGTATTGCATGTCAGGAAATACAGTAACTTGAAAATACAAGTGCAGTCAGAGTACAAAGAGAATGGATCTGAGCGTTGTAGCACTCTAGTCTATTCCTCTGTACACAGTTCAAATACCTTGTTTTACCTGTGTGCTGTTATTTGCAAGTACTTTTTAAGCTACAGTTAATGATATTTTATTATAGTTTTATTTAAGAATGCCAAACAATGCATATATTAAAAGCTAAAATATAGTATTTATGTTCATAGGGCCCTATGTTCACATAGAAATAAATGCAGAATTCTAAACTACCTTTTCAAGAATTTCTATTTTTTTTCTTCTAAGACAGTAATAGCTTCACTCTGTCTCAATTTTTCTCCTTTAGTTTCATTCTACAAGCCTCAAAATGAACTCTTTTATAATTGTCAACATTAGTGTTTGTGCTATCAAAATTGTTAAACCCTGGAACAAGAAAATATCACTAAAATTTAAAAAGTAGAACTACTACTCTATAGCCCTGCAGTTATTCTCAATTCAATAACGATTTCTTATCCATATCAAATATTTCATTAAGACCTGACTATGGCAACTTGTAGATAAGCCCAACTGAGAAGGTCCTAGGAATACACCGTATTACAGAAATTACACAGACTTATATAAATTTTTTCAAATGTACATATAAGGACTGGACAGATATCTGAGGCATCTAAACACCTGCTTGGAAAGTGTAAGGAACCAAGTTCGATCCCCAGTACCATATATCCTGTTGGCCCCCACCGGGGTGCACCAAGCTGGCCACCCAGACTGAATGTGGTGGTGCACACCTGTAAGCCCAGTGCTAGGAAGGCAGAAACATGAGAATCACTATGAGTCTGAGCTGCACAGTGAGACCCTGTACCAAATAGATAGATTAAAAAATAAAATAAAATAAAAATGTACATAAAAGAGAAGCTGAGATCCTAGAATATGCTTGCTGTCATCCTACATTTCTATTACTGTATTTATACATGCTATCCCAGGGAAAACAATTGAAAACATTTTTTTTTTAATCAGGGATCCCCAAATTGCCCTTTCTTCATCCTCCATGGCAATGACATTCACCCCATGAATAATTCTCCTGCTCTGCACTGTATGAGCTTATGCAAACTACTTCTACCAATGCTCTTTTTTCTCTAACTTTTGTCTGCAAGCTTAGGTTGTTAACCATCCAGAAGAGAAGCTTATTATTATTACCATACAACTTAGGCTGTTAAGCTTAACCTCACTATTTGTCTGAATATCAAACATCTTAGGCATATCATGGAACAGGTATTTTTCATCAAGTATTGATATGTTGAACTTTATGGCCCTACAGAATACGAAAAAAACATTTAAAAATTAGAATATATTTTAACATAGGCATAAAGAATTATATACTTCTTATGTTTACATATAAGTCCAAAAATCTCACCATATGCAACCTTGAAGCAGGACAGACCCACAATATTCCTTTTCCTGTCTCTTGCTTTCATTCACCACCCCCTTCTTTTTGAACAACCATCTACCTGAGAGACAGTACAGCAGGAAATGGCATGTCATGACAAGCAGCCCATATTCAGAAGACCAGAATGACAGGCACTCCAAGCATGAAACTACTATTACAGATTACCATCTTCAGTGCAGTTGCTTAGTTCACAGATATCAGTATATATAGTTAGTCAGGGTGAGTATCTTTCCAATTAACTGCTAGATTCAAAAATCTTCTGGAGATTCTCAGGATCATTGCCTTAACCATATCCTAGATATAACTGTATGGCTTGTCACTGTCATGTTTCCTAGCTCTTTTCCTTTGCCTCTCTTGATTAGTTAGTCCTCGAGAACCTGCTTTCCTTTTACTTGTATTATACCTTTTTATTTGTATTTCTTCTTTTGAGTTCTTATACTAGGGAGAATATATGATATTTACACATGTGTGTCTGGTTTATTCACATTTGTAGGGACTTCCTTCATCAAACACATGCAATATGGTCAAACAACTCAGGCTGTTTTGTACAGGGGAGCCCTAGACACCACCATAACTATGGTTCACTCTACTGTAACAGCAGTGCCCCATGATCTCCAAATCCAACATTTTACCATAAAACTGATTTTAAAGTGAAAAGCCCCAGGCTTCTCTACCAGTTAATGAAGAGTGTGCCTTTGAGCATTGCAAATTGCCTTCTAATGTCTCTCACATCTTTGCTCATAGATTGCCTTTAAATCCAGCTAAAATATGCACATGAGATACAAAATTAGGTATTTTATCTTATCACAAAGTTCTAAAATTAGCTAATAAATAATACTTGAGGTACTTCAAATATAGTAAAATAAATTTACAAATAGAACTCCAGCAGTTCAAAAATAATTTCCAAGTTGTAAGTAAATATGTTTAGGATTTAAATGTAAACACTTTAAGGTCAACATTGGTTTGTTTTCATTACAGTTTTATCTCTTGTACAAAATCTGGTTAAACATATTTCACAATTTGGATCCACTGTGCATCAGTGTATGAGAGTATCCAGTGGGTACACTTAGCATGATCAGGAGGCACAAGATGCAAATTTCTCTAAGTTTTGTCATTAATTTCTCGTGATATATTAATGTTGAACTGGAGATCATATCACTTATAATTCTATGATGAATGGACAAGCTGATTACAGAATATTTAAGGCCAATTTTAATAGTACCATAAGTTATTTTCTTTACAACTTACATTCCTTACAGTTTTCCTTGAGCTTTAGTATAATATGGAACTATCAATAAACACTAGATCTCAGTGCTCTTGTTTGGTAAGTGGTCCTTTAAATCTTATAGGAAAAATCTAGACCTCTGTTTTCACTTACCTCCAAACAGTAAAATCAACTAATGAAAACATCCCATTGTACGAACAGTTAAATACATTTTGTAATCTACAAAATTAGCAACACTATATTCAGGTAATAAAGACAAAAGAATTTCATTCTGTTCATTGTACTTGCCTGTGCTTCTTGAGGCATTTGAGCTGCATCCACTTTGTCAGCAATATAAGTTGCCAACTGCTTGTCAATGGATTCAAGGGACTCCTGAATTAAGTGTAAAGATTTTTCAATCTCTTGGGCAGACTGGATACTCTGTTCAAGCAACTTTTGCCTCCTCACAGCCTAAAGAGAAGAAATTAGATGGAATCTGTTAAATGTTTACCCTTTGTAGTTTTGCTGCAATCCTGCTGCAGAGTAAAAGAAGATTCTAGGCTCCTCCACAGTCACCTTTTTATAAGACAGATTTCGCAGCTTCCTGTCACTCATTCAGCTCCACGTACAAAAATTTGAAAAAACAATGAGAAAAAGCAGGACTAGAGGACTACGGATCTCTGCAAGGAAAAAAAAGTACCATGTACAGCAAGCAAAGAGGCAGAAAAAAAATTAGCAAAATTATCTCAGTCATTGCAATCTGTTGTTCTCAGGCTGAATGTTGTTCCTGATCTCATTACATAGTTCAAGAGATTTAGTTTACTTAGAATAGGGTCATCGTCATCACAATCCAATTCAAGACAGATAATCCACTTCCACCAGTGAGACACATATACAATCTGTTCAGAATTGGCTCCTTTTCAAAAAGAGAATTTTAGATAACCATCTGGTTAAAGATTTGTTTTGAATATTGTTTCAACCAGCTTTACATGGTTGTTTATCTCCTACCTTCTTTCACTATTTGGAATATGGAAATGATTTGTACAATTGGATTTGTGTTACTGCTGAAGTAGAACAAATAATAAGCAACCCTAATATAGCTGCAATTAATCTTGATTGTTACTATAAGTATGATTATGATAATTTAATACTTTTCAAGTATAAATAGCATGTTGAACAGATTGCAAAGTCTCCTTCCAAGGATCTGTTCACCTTTAAAAGAGTAATTAAAAAAATAATTGGTCAGGTATTGTATTAGGAATTAAGTCATGTCCATATAAAATATTTTTGTTATAAGAGGTATGGGTCCGCTTAATTAGTACAAAAAATTCTCCCCATCCAAAGACTGTGACTGATTTTAAAAATTATCATTGTTTTCATACTATACACCAACTACTATTATGTCCAACAATATACAGGTGTTGATTCTTAAGCCTCAATATCTTAAGATGCTGGAGATATCATTATTTTTAAATGATGCTAACCTACAACACATTGTTATTCAGATGAAAATAAAGCTTAAAGCATCTAGAAAAATATAAAAGCAGGCTAGAATTGAGCTTCTACAGAGTGGGAGGAGCTTTCCTATTGTTTTGACCTGAATCACAAAACTTAATTTCTTTAAGATTTTGTTCTAGGGATCTAGGATTTCTTTTCTCTTCATTTTATGCACCCGCTTCGCTTCAGGTACAAGTCCTGTGCTGGAAACTCTCAAAGCTACTCCTTGTTAGGTGCACATTTCCCTCTGGTTTCCTCCCTCGCATGTGCATTTCCTTACTGCGCATTTCTACTTGGTGGTCCTGCAGCACCTGAAATTTAACATAACCAAATAAGATTTTATCTGTAATTCACTTTATATCACCCCACCTTGCTTTTGCTCCTCTTCTCTGTATTTCATATTTTCTGTATTTGTATTCCTATTGTAATGAATAACCAAACAGTAACTTTAATTTGATGGTAATACTCATTGTCTTTATTAAGCATAAACCTGCTTGTTTCTACTTCCTCTGACATTGCCTGCACCATGTAGTGTCTATTGAATCAATTACCAAGCCTTTCTTTTATCTTTTAATTTTTAAAATTTATTTATTTATTTATTTATTTATTTATTTAATTTGGCAGAACCAGAGATTGAACTCAGGCCCTTATGCTTGCCAGGCAAGCGCTTATTCTACTGAGCTATCTCCCTGGCTTCTTATACCTTTTATATATGTGCTGGTTGCATTCAGTTTTTCACTCCTATTACTCAAGTTAAGGTAATTACTGTATCTTTCCTTAACGCAGTATGTGATTCTTGACTGACACTTACTTTGCTGAAATCTGCCTGCAAAACAACAATAGTGTGTTTTCCTGAAAACGAATTTACAACTCCATAGTGGCAATCAAGTAATGATTTTTCATTTTTTATTGGGACAAAGTCTTTATTCCCTAAAATTATCTAAAGAAATATGATGCATTTATGTTATACTTCTTGCAACTGTTTAGTACACCCTGCTTTAGCTATAAAATTTTTCTTTCACTTTGCAAATTCCTCTTGATAGTTGGCCTTAATTTTTTTCTTTTCCTTGGGAAATCCCTTACGAGGCTTTCTTTTATTGGCTAATTTACATTTGTTCTTGTCTGAGAAACATGGGTATCTCTTCCAGATGGCTATCTCTGACATTCTCTGATTTAAGGACATACTACAATTCCCTTGTGTTTTCTTTACATTTTTGAATGTCTTAACTTTTTATTTGGCAATACAAGTTGTATATATTTCTGATGCATGATGTTTTGATATATGGATGTGATAAAATGCCTAAAATAAGCTATTTAACATATGCATTACCACATCTACTTATTGTGCCCACGTTCTCTGTTACACTTCATATTTGTCTTAGCATGTACCTCAGTAATATATAATTCCCCTTTAATTGTGTGCATTTACTAGACTCTAAGCCATAATGAGGCCAGAGATTATGGCTGAATCATTCATTACTCAGGATTGGATTCTAGAATAAAGTCCAACGGCTTTGGTCATGACTGAATAAAAGGGAAAAAAAGGGTGTCTAATGGCAAAGACAAAAATGGATTTTTAAAAAGCAGTTTAAAAAAAAAGGCCATCAACACTGAAGGATGTATATTTAGAGAAGAAATTTCCCTTTTATTTTTGTAATAATGTTGCCAGAATAGGATGCAATATCATTTGGAGAAAACTTTACTCTTTTTCTATTAAAATATTTTATCCAAGGTCAGTGACCAAGACCTTGCCGTGTACTCTAATTCAAACATAGTTTTCCTTTACTTTTAGTCAAAATTTTAAGTAAAACTTACATCGTATAACAATTCAGGTAACAGTGCTCATAGTTATAATTTATTCTATCGCAGAGGCTGGTGTATTCTGTGCAGAATTCCTCTGGCGAAATGGGCTTCCAATGAAAAAATGCTAGCATATGACAGGTGGCTGGAGAAACCTTCTTTTCACAATACAAAGTAATTGCTTTGTCACACATTGCTTGAATTTGGTACTTTCTCTGTCTAAAGTCAAAGTCAGTGCACCTCTCAATGCATATCTGTGGACATCTACTATAACTTAATAGGCTATAATACAGCATAATATTAAAGCACATATCTAGCTTCAAATTTATTTTATTTATGATATTACAGGGCAGAAAAAGTAAGTAATTATGGAAGAGATGAGTTCAGGTGGGTTGGTTCCTTGCCTGGCCTGGCAGTCAATAAGACAAAATGTTTTATACAAATTCTTTGATGAATTCAGCCAACACAAAGACTTGGTATCAATTCAAGCTTGCAGAATTCTTTGAATTAGTCATAGCATAATTAGTCATCTTGTTTCTACATTTTAGTAGACAGATCCTGATAGGAATCCAGGCTAGTTTATTTTCTGGAACTCCTTGCTCACTTAACCCCTTGCAAGAAGATAGTCAGAAGTCCTGAATCATAATAAGATATTTGTAGTTGTGCCAACATACTTCCCAGTTGTTTTAAAATTTTATTTCATGTCTTTAGCTACTCCACTCAGCACTAAGAAGACCTATACATCTAGACTGAAACAGCAAATATGCTTGAATTAGAAAGTCCTCAAAGGGTTGGCAATCACAACAAAACTCTGAGAGTAAAAAAAAACCTGAATATTAATTATGGTTACCAAGAAAATATAGCATGAACAAATTTTATCCTAATTTAAAGAAAAAGAAAATTGAGTAAAAGATAAACACATAATAACATGAATTTGTATTTTTCCAATATGTTTCCAGTATAACAGATTAAAAAGTAATACCTTATTGGCAATAGGATGATATTGAACATCTCCATGGTGAAATAACTGTTTTATTTTCATTTTTGAAATATTTTGTCAACATTTGTGCTGTGGTATTAAAACTGCTTAAGGTGTAGCTTGTTTAAGAAACTCCAGGGGAACAAAGTCTTCACATGAAATAAACTGCTGAAAATTAGAACTAAAACCATCTACTTAAATTGTGAGTACATGATTAAAACTAGAGAAAATTACCCAAAAAGATTATACCGAAATGGCTTAAAGGAGGGCCGGCAAAATAGTTCAGCAGATTAAAGCCCTTGCATGCAGGCTCAGGGGTTGGGGGTTCGATCCCTGGGCCTGCCATGCTGGCCCTGCCCCTGGCACGTGCTGAGACAGCAGTGGAGACAGGGCGTGGTGGCACGCACCTGTAATCCCAGCTGTTAGGAGGCTGTCGACAGGAGGACCACTACACATCCAATCTAGTAGTGAGACCCTGCACAACCTGTAGACCCTTCCCAAAAAAATAGAAAAAGAAAAAAATGGCTTAAAGTAGCTAGATATTCTATACTATACTTAATACATTTATCATCAAAGAACCATTTTGCTTCATTTATGAGGTGATGTGTAAGCTGACGATTAAACATGAATTTGGAATATGGATTTGGCATTGCAATATGCAAATAAGATCTGCTGGGGAATTATTATTACTTTCTGTTTCTCTTACTGTTAAGATGCTTAGGGAGTAGTGAATACTTATTAAGAACATTGTATTTAAATTAGACACATGTGCTAAATAAAGGCATACACTTGGGAAACTTAACCCACAGTTTGAATTCATGAAAAACTGTACAAATATCTTCCTTTCAATATCAGTGAGGCCAAGGAGTAAACATGGGAAAGTTTCTTTCATTCATTCTTTTCTTACTGAGTGTTTTTATTAGTCATCTCTTCTGGAAACAGTTGTATGTGAAAAATTCACAAATCTGATAAATCTCATGGAATGGGATGAATGAGTATACCCAGCACGCACTTTGACTTAAGCATTTTCTTATTTAAAAAGTTTTGTTAGTATATATTAGTGATACATAATAAATTTATTCAATTTAGAGAAATGGTACATATACAAATATCTCACCTTAAATATATTCTCCTTCTCTTCCCTACCTTCCCCTCTACTTCTTTCCCCACATACCTTTGTGATCTCCACAATGATGCCTCCCTGTTCCCTATCATTTCTCTTTATTTTGTTCTTTAAATTAATTATATGCTGAGTTTCTTATACAAAAGAAGTCATACAATCCTTAGTAGGCTGTGTCTGATTTATTTCACTTAGCAGTATATTCTCAAGAGACATCCATTTATCTATGACTCAAATTTATCCTTCTTTATGGCTTAGTAATACTCCATTATATATATTTTTTTCTTAAGGCTACTTCTATAACTTAGCTATTATTAATTGTGCTGTTATAAACATGGATATACATGTATTACTATATTATGATATATTTAACAAGGACAACTACCACAGAAAAGGTATATGAATATTTCACAGAAAAATAAGATGACTGGGAAAATAGCTCAGAGTCATAAGTACCTTGCTGGCAAGTGCAAGGTCCTGAGTTTGATTCCCAGTCCACACACACAACAAAAAAAGGAATTTGATTCTGCCTAGCTATTTCTATTTTTAATATCATCCTGAAATATTTAGGGTCTTTACATGAACCGTTTTATATCCAATGATTTATTTTATTTTATTGGTACTGGGATTCAAACATGTGACCTTGCACTTGCCAGGCAGATGCTTATGCTGCTGAGTTGTATCCCAGCTCCCAATCATCTAATTTAGAAAGTATTTTTTGAACCTATCTATGTGTGAGATATCAGTTATGTATAATTTGTCTTTTGAAATTTATCAATTATTCTAGGTTTAACATCATAAAACATACCTTCTAGTTGCTCCTATACCATAACAAGCATTTGCTTTCATGCACTTGTAGTTCAAGACTGATATAAATACAGAAGAATAAGGAATGTATTTCTTCAGGAATTACGGTCTCTAGGAGGTTCTGCCTTACCTCATGGGGAAAATACTCAAGACTCTTTGGGCAGAAAAATTATCTGTGAATCTTCAAAATTATATTAATTATTCTCTTTAGGAAATAAGGAATGAATACATATCAGATGTTTGATTTTTTTCTGTATTTTAGGGAAGGGTCTATAGGGTGTTCAAGGTTTTACTATTAGATCAGACTTATAGTGATCTGCCTGTTTACAGATTCTGAAGAGCTGGGACTACAGGCACATGCCACCACGCCCAGTCTCAATTGCTGTCTCAGCACACTTCAAGGGCAGGGTCAGCACAGCAGGCCCTGGGATCAAACCCCCGGCCCCTGCACCTACTTACAGGAGCTTTAATCCTCTGAGCTATTTGGCTGGCCCTTAGATGGTCAATTTTTTTTTCAAAAAATGGGAATAGTGGCTGAGGAGGTAGCTCAGTGGCTTAAGTGACTGCCTGGCAAGCACCAGGTCCTGAGTACCAAAGGGTTGGGGGGGGGATACACACCAAACAACCACATAAAAACAGGAATAGTTTTTTATCATCTTGTAACAAAGCAAACTACTTATTTACCTATTGCTTATAAGTACTAAACAGTGCCATCTTGAAATGTATTTTTACTTTTAGTATATTTTTTTTGTTTTTCTTCTGAATATGGAAATATTTCAGCCAGTGTTAAAGTTAAGCCTCATTTTTTGAGTCATTTTGGTAGCAAATGAGCTTAAAGACTAAGTACGAAGTTCAGATGAAAACAATGAAAAGAACCACAAATTATGAAAGCTTATCCTTAGATAAGATCATTAACCCAGGACATTTTGTATGTCGGCACCTTGCAGAAGGTAGAACAATAAGGAACAATAAGTCTTAGCACAAACTATTGCTAGGGTAGGAATCTTATAATGTGTATTCTGACATCCAATCTTAGTCATTTGTCTCTTCAAGAATTGAAAAGGAAGACCCATGACAGGATAGCAGCCTGGATAATGTAGCAGACTTCCCAGGATGCCCTGGTCAACAAATTTCCTCTTCTGGAGCCTCGCATTTAGTGAGCTTGGCATGGCACAATTATTAATTTTGCATTTTTTTGTTAGTAAGATGATAGCATTTGTTCAAGTGTCAAATAATAAAAGCATTCAATTTAACTAAATCATGTTGGTAAATTTAAACGCATTTTCAAAGCTGTTTCATCCTAACCTAACCCCGCCATTAAACTTAGAGTTGGTCTGAAGCTCATCCTCATTAGATTAAGAAGCACTGGTATCTTTATTGCTCTAGATTTTTAGTCATAGGCTTTAGGTGAAAACCATAAGGATTAAGTTCCTTTCATTCTAAGAGATAGATGTAATAACACATTTCTAAAAGGTTAACAAAACAAATAGTAAATCTGGCCCATCCTACATTTGTTAACAAACTAGAGGTTTATGCTTATTTTGGAGAGAATTATAGTTAGGTGGAATTCCTGAATGGCAGGGTTGAGATAGGGGACTTGGGTGTGGGAGTAGATACCTCTGTTCCTATCTCAGGGAATGATAAAAGGTACCACTTCAACCATTGTGTCACAAGCAAATAGGCAAAGTTCCAAGACAGGTGTCACAGAGATTGGGAGCCCAAATACACGGGGATGGCATATACTTATCAACTTGGACTCTGATGCTCCAGAAAGCTTCTGAAAGTAGATGTTCCAGAAATGATATGCAAATCTTCAGAACATAACAAACAGAATTAGAAATGACAGCAGATGAAGAGAAAGTCATGCTATACTTCACAATGTGGGCTTCTGTTTCTATCAAATCCATTGATTACCTGTTGAAAGATAACTTCACTGCTCCATAAATTTAAATTTGTTGTGCATTATTGTAAGGTGCTTAAGGAACCATACTAGGAAATGATAGGAACTATCTAAAAACCACTGAGAATGATCTACTTGTCTCAGAAACAGGTTGTCAAAATATTTAGTTGCTTAGAACTAGCAGGAAGTATATACTCAAAGAAGTTGAAATTTAATGTACATCATTTAATAGACATGGGCCTTTTTAGGTTCAATTAGAGATGAGATAAAACAATGAAATATATATATATATATATATATATATATATATATATATATATATGTTAAAGCCACTGGCATCGTCGTTAGCTATAATTTCCTTTGTTTTCTATCTTAGGAGATTAAAGAAGTTCTTTGAATTTAGAAAGAAGTACACTTGAACAAAGTGATGGAAATCATGTTGTGAATGAAACATGGCATGAGATTGCCATCACTCTCAAGTCAAACACTGATAGAATGGTCAATGAGGTGTACAGTAATATATCTACTACGTTTCTGGATTTTTGATGTTTCCATTCATCTTCATGGGTAGAAAAATGAAATTGGTCAGCTGCCATGACAGTTGCAAGCTGTTACCTTATTTTAGCTTCAAAAAAATGTAATGGAAGTATATAATTCAATAAACCTAGGAGGAAGCTACACAACTAATTTTCAAAGTAACTTTACAGGCCTCCTTGCTCTGGAAAATTTCTCCATCCCAATGGTCACGTGCTCTCTGGCTACATATGAAAGTATATGCTTTAGAAAGTAAGTAACTAATTCATATTACAAATAATTCAAACATCATATGGACTCTCTCCTGCTTCAGTAGGATGAGAAAAAATCAGATTCCAGGTATCAACTGGGTCATGATTAAAACTACATGCTCAAGCAATCTGTTAAGTATATATTTAAGCCAAAATTACAAAACTGGGGGTAAAATCAGGTTGAAGCATCAAGCAATGATTGGAAGTTATCAATAATGGTAGGAAGGCAGTCACTGAACAGCTTAGTGGACTTCAGGCAATGATTTCTGCTTTTATGCGAGGAAACCACACAAGCATTCATACTTCTAAATCAAACATAAGTAGGAGAATGTAAGGAATCATATTTAGAAAAAACTATACTCGGTACTTCTAAACTGAGGTTGATGGGTGATTAGTCAATGAGAGAAATGCCTAAGGGAGAAAGAACATACTGAGACAAATTACAGAGATATGGGGGGTTGTGAATTAATTGTCCACTGTAATATAAACTGGCTAAGTTGACATTCTCCATAGATAAGAGCTTTGATATTCAGTTGATGTAGTAATGTGCCAAACACTTCAGAGTAGAAGATACCTTGATATATAACAATAAATTGCTCCACTGCGGAACTCAGACTTTCAGCTTAAAGACTGGATATGGTCTCTTGCCTATTTCACCTTACTTATAATATTTGGAAAGCACATTTATCACTGTCTTGTTTAGATTGCAGTCATGGATGGTCATAAGGTTTGGTCATGACTAAAGGTTTTCAGTCATCAGTCAGATACTCTCAAACATAGCTTTCCCAACTAAAAATGGTATGCTGATGTACACAGAGTTTCTGTTGGGTCTTTTTACATTATATATCTGCATAGTTTGCTGTTCACATTCTGTTGAAAGATGTGATAGGTTCAGGTGTGCTCTATGTTCAAACACATTCAAAGTGGTATCTATTTAAAGTCACATGGGAGCAACTAAGAAAAGCTCCTTTTGTCCTCCATTTTCTAGGAAGGCACCTTTTTGCAACCTTTACAAATACATAAACTTATTAATATTGCACAAGTTTCTGTACAAGGTAAAGTGGAATATAAACAATACTTATGCTTTCCTGACACCACTGTGGTGCATACAACAATGAAAATATTGTAGTTAGGTCTAGCTCAGTAATATCTGCTCTGTTTTGTTCTAAGGGTATTACAAGGCTCTCTGATATTTTCTTGTCCAAGTAGAGGAGAGAGATGCATCTGTAGTTTTGTGTAAAAAAAAAACTATTGCCTGGTTCTTTGGTTCTGATTAGATTTGTTTGGCTGAGATAGGCACCTTGGAAAGCAGGAACTAGATGTGAGAAGGAATTGTTGTTTTTTCTGCTGCCTAAACACTGTGTACAGTGCTTGAATGTCAGGTTATGAATACAGAAAATAACTCACTTGTTTCTGTGAGCACAGGGGACAGATTAATGCAGACAAAGTGTACATTACATTCAATCCCTTGTAGAGACTATAGTCATCTACTACGAAATACTATTGGAAAACATTAAGGTAGCTGAAATACACATGAACTGGTTCCATATGTCATCTCTCCTCTATCTCATCCCATTAATGGCTTTTTCTTATCATCTGTGTATGTAGTCCATTGTACTACAAGTAAATTGGTTTAAGGGACGAGTAAACAGATCTCAAGTGATCTGCCCTCACCAGTAGAATTGCAGCACATGTTGTAAGTCAGAGTAGCTAAACAGAAGGTGCAAACAATGACTGTGGCTCTGCAGAGCTCGCTCCTCCGTGTCTTCTCCATGGGAAATGTACATAGGGTTCATGAGGAAGAGATTGGTATCCCACGGGCTACCATGACTATTTACTTTCTATGTCAGCAAAATATTTTCTCTTTAGTTTGTTGTACTAAAAGCAACTCTGTGCAGGGCTATCACATTTTCTCTTGTTTAGCTTAAATTGCATACAATTGTAAATGAGCTTATTTTCTAGAATATACAGAATCCACTAGCTATGATGAGAAGTGAATGAGGATTAAAAAGTTAATGGCCCACAAAGAATGAATCTGAGACACAGGGCACCTTAGGAAATTCATATTAAGCTTGCTCCGGGGACAGGGAGATGGCTCAGTGGAATAAGCACTTCGCTGGCAAGCGCAAGGGCCTGAGTTCAATTTCCGGTTCCACCAAAAAAAATTAAAAAAATAAAAAACTTGCTGCTATAAAGGCTTGGACCACTGGTGGTGAACCAATAACACCCATGGCATAGTAGGCTGTTTGTATCATTCAAATCTTTAAAACATTCACCATCACTGACCAATACACCAAAGCCTAAATACAGAATCTATATACAACTTCTCCAAATACAATTTTCAGGCTCAGTCCAAACCTACACTAGATATTTAGATAGAATCATGAGAGAATGTGCAGATTGAGGATACCATACTGACTCATCTGTGTAATTTGTATGATTATCAAGAATTAAGAAGACTTGTTAAGAGCGAAGTTGGAAATAAAGTATGATTTAAATAAGGATTACATAATAATAAACAAAAACAATTGGGCTTGTAAAACAAATAACAAAATGAAGAACACTACTTAAATTAGCATTTCTTAATACATACCTGAAAATATTATTAAAATTCAATAATTTAAAAGCAATAAAGTAGATAATTTTAATGAAAATTTAATATTGAATATGTATAATGCAGAACTGATCACAAAGCTTGATGGACTTGGAAAATATTTGTAGTTCTCATTCCATAGGTAGCTTACTCTGAAATACTAAAATACAATGCAAGTAAATGTTCAGTATTCTCTTCGACACATCTAATATTTTTTAAAAAAATAGACAAGCAAGGGCCAGCCAGATATCTCAGGGTATTAAAGGGCCAGTTTTATCACAGCATACCAAATCTAGGAAAGTCAGGATTTGAGATACATATTATCTTTTTTTCTTAGTAAAGAAATCATCAAATTCAAAATATGGAAAACATAATCTTATATACACTATCATTAACACATCAAATTTCTAAAAATCTACCTTTGGAAATATTATTTTATTTATTTATTTATTTATTTATTTATTTATTTGTTTATTTTGGTTTAACCAGGGATTGAACTCAGGCTCTTGAGCTTGCCAGGCAAGCACTGATTCTACTGAGCCATCTCCCCCGTCTGAAAATATTATTTTGCTAAAGGGTCTCACTACACAATTTGGACTGATAGTGATTCTCATGTCTCAGCCTTCCCAGTGCAGGGATTACAGGCATGTGCTGCCATACACACAAGTCTAGCTCAGTAAACCCATGGTTATGGGCTGGCACAACATGAGGTACTGGGGATCAAACCTGGGTCCTTGTGCTTACCAAGCAGGCACTTATGCTGCCAAGCTATGTCCCCTGCCCCAAAATACTTAAACATGTATTACCTGTTGGTTATGTCCAGTAAAATATTTTATGCAATGAGAGTTAATGGAGAAGAGGCCAGGTTCTTGAGTATTTTCTAAATCCATTTAGATGTAAACATAATGAGAAATATAAAATGACACCTATAATGGACTTTTTGGACACCCATCTTCCTAGGTGCCATAACTCCTCTTTAGGACATTGCTTGATGAGTTAGTTCTCAGCTATTGCTGTGATTCTTAATTTTTAAACAAGGAACAGAATTTGTATTGGGCTTTGAAAATTATGTATCCAATCTTGAGTATAATTAGGGGGAAATGGACAAGAGACAAATGGAGCCAATATAGAAGGAAAAAAATGTAATCTAGGAAGAAAGTAGCATATATCTTCACATCTATTTTCTTACATTAAATGGGCTATGATCTTGAATTTACCTCCTGGGTGGGAAGTTATCTTCCTCCTAAAATGTGAACAGTACCAACCCACTGGATACATTAGAGAAAAAGTAAATATCTGAAATCCATATTACTGGCACTAGGACACAGTGACACCGATGACAAAGGAACACCAAAGAATGATTTAGATGACTTTTCTTTTTATTATTTCTTCTTTTTTTTTCCAAAACAGGATAGTACCAAATATATTTAGGAAATACTAACTAAAGATAACACAAGAGTCCCTTCTCTTCTGATTGTTAATATATGAAATTGTGCACAGTGCTAAATAAAATGATTATTTTCTGAAAAATCTGGGAGATTTTCAGATAACTATTAGTATTGCAAGTCATTGAAGGAGTTGGAAAGTATTTGGAATAGGAGGTCTTCTTGAATGTGTTTGGTTACACTCCTACTCATTTGAAATTGATCTTTACAAGTAAAGCCTTTTTATACCAAATATTTACCAGTCTCATCACTCAATTTTCTACGTGTATATTTCACGGTTTTCCTTCCTTTTTTTTTCGCCGAATGCCTTCAGGGCAGGTTTGGCTGGATTGAGTTGTGGGGATCGAACCACAGCAACCTGAGCCTGACTGCTTTGTTGAAGCAGGCACTTAAAGAGCTGAGCTAAGGGGCAGGTCCCCATTTTCCTTCCTAATGTCATAATTTCATCAGTCTACATCCTACATTGCTTAAAGTTCTATCTCCTCTGGGATGTGGTCAGTCATGGACAAATTTTCTCAGTCTCACTCTTCTCCACCTCAACGTATTTTTCTATGATTTCAATTTTCTCCTTTTAAAATCAGGTCTTCTAAATTTGAGACTTTTATGCAGGAAAATGGATACAGCTTGAGAACGTACTCTTAAGTGAAATAACTCATATGCATAAACACGGTACTGTCTCCATGGTGTGAGAAACTGAAAGAGTAAATGAGTTCTAAAACATGCAGTAGATATTGTAAAATGGGAAGAAATTGTTCAAAAGAAACTAGGATGGGGGAAAGGGAAAGGTCAGCAAGAAAAAGGGAGAAGGAAAGTTTCAGCTAATATTGGTTAGAGAAATTTTTATGCTCATATCTTACATTGTGAGTAACTACTTTATGATAAAATTATGCAATATATTAACTATATTGATTCTTCTATTTTATTATGAAATTTAGATTTACCTTTCTTCTATAAAGTAAATAAAAATTAAAGTCAGTCTTTCTATTTTTGCTCATATATACTATCTTGTAAGACTTTTTTGTGTTTTTTAAGTACATTGTGCATGTCTGCCTATAGGATCTTTCCTTGCAGTGCAAAAATGCTTAGACATTTATTATCCTGAAAATCAGCATATCTTTTTAAACCCTGTTATTCAATTTAAGTTACTGCCTCTGTTCTTTCATCTTTCATCACCCAAAATTTAGTGCCTCTACTTCATCACTGATTATTTCTTCTTTTGCCTTCTTTTAGTCTCATAGTTGTCCCATCAGCACTTCTGAACAAAGCAGCTATAAATAATGAGCGAAGCAACAAATTAGCATTGAGAGCTGCTAGTGGCAATTCCTTTCTCAAGTACTTTTCAGGATATGGGAAAATTAGCAAGAAGAAAGGTAAAATTTATTGGAAGTTTTTTTGCATATGCCAAGAGCAGAATTAAATATTAGAAGTCAGTTGGTATTTAGCTTGCTAACTCTATAATTTTAGATGAAATTCAGTAGCTCAAAGTATTTTACTCTTTAAATAGAGTTTGCATTGTTCACATACTTCTCATATCCATAACAGTGGCCTGATCAATAATTTAATATATAGATCTATCTTTACTGGCATAATTCTTTTGCTGAAAATCATGCCTGTACCTTAGCAGCAAAAGAGAGGATGGGTCAGCAATTTCAAAACATATTTGGTTTATTCAATCATCTGGGCATAAGTTTAATATAAGTTTTGTGACATCGTATTTATACCTTTAGGACAATATTACTAATAACATTTTTAAGGACACAGAGTTAAAATGAGCTTGGTACATCTGAAATTAAAAGAAAACTGATTTACACAGAAAAATACAGGTTGTCTACATACCTGTTATTTCTGGCTAATGATATTTAGATTTGCTGACACAGAGGCTGGTAAAGACAAAAGCTAATGTTCAATTAAAGTTTTTGCCTTGAGAAATATAAGTGATGAGTTGGCACTGACAACTATGCAGAACACTGGGTGGGGTGGATTTGTGAGAACACAAACCTCAGTATAAGGTTGAGAACAGTAGCTACCAAAATCAATATATACAGAAGAAAGGGCATAGATTCTGGAGGTAAGCAAGGAAATTGCCACAGATAATATTTTTTAAAAAATAGTATGTAAATGCTATTTAAAGCTATGACACTGTATAAAATGTGAAACAGAGAAGACATGGGAAGTAAAGAGTGCATCAAGCTTAAAAACTGCTTTGAACATATCTGGGTGAATTGGAAATATCTCATTTTAGGACTTTTCCTTATAGATGGATGAGGTATGCTGGCGAGGAATTTTCTTTCTTGCACAATTTCATTCTGATTTGACTTAAAAATATTTTATAACTTTGTATCTTCAGCCTCATATATTAGTATTTACACTGCATTTTTCTGGAAGAGTTTGTAGAAGATTGAAATAAGCTATTCCTAGAAAGTATATTATAATTGACATGCTACAATCTCAGTTTAATATATTCCTTGAGAGAAGAGTTTTGATTTGTAGTTTTCTATTTCTCCTTAAGATTTCTGTGTTGGGGCTGGGGAGATGGATCAGTAGAATAAGCGCTTGCCTGGCAAGAGCAAGGGCCTCAGTTCAATCCCTAGTTCTGCCCTCCAAAAAAGATTTCTGTGTAATACTTCATTTCTTTTGTTGTAATATTTTATATAAATTCACTTTACATTTTATTTGCATAAATATTTCCAGATACTTCAAATCTCTCTTTAGAAAATATAATGTAGTTTTAGTCATAGCATTTTCATTTTAAAAATCTTTTTAAAATGAATTCTCCATTTTTCTGTATTCCTTTTCAGAATGTGGTCAATTTCTTAAATTTAAATATGAATAGATAATTTCCCTTATTGACTGCCTATTTATTTCAATTATGTCTGCTCTTATTTTTTTTCTTTTCATTTATTGTAGTGCCTTCATCCTCTTGAGATGTAGTGTTAGTTCATTAGTTTTCAGCACTGCTTTTTTATAACCATTAAAATGTGTGAGCATTTACATGCATTTTTATTTTCACTTAACTCACTTATAAACCATTTTCATTTCATCTTTAACCCATGAATGTTTTAAGGATTGTTTTTACTGATTCAAACTTGCTTCTGATTGAAAAATATTTCTCTGAGCATAATGAATATGGTGACACATGCCTGTAATACCAGAACTTTGGAGGCTGAAGCAGAAGGACTAAAACTTCGAGCCCAGCTTGGACAATTTCAAGACTCAAAATACAACTACAAAGAACTAGAAGTACAGTTCAGTATGTAGGACTTAGGTTCAATCCCAGTACTAAAAGTAATGGGGAAAATATCCTAACAGGGACATATTAAAATTTTGTGTTCCTGAGACAAATGTTAAACCATAACTACCCCATCCCATCACTGGGACAGAAACCAGGACCTTGAATACTACAGCCCTAAATTATATCCCAAACTGTTAAAAAATTATCTTGTGACAAGATCTTGCTACGTGCTCATAGTGGTCTCAAACTTGTGAGTTTTTTGCTTGGCCTCCTGGGTAGCTGGGACAACAGGTATGGACAAACTACATTGGCTCCAACTTCATAATTTTTTTTTTTCAGAACCAGGGGTTGAACTCAGACCCTCGCGCTTGCCAGGGAAGCGCTTATTCTACTGAGCCATCTTCCCGGCCCCCAACTTGTTAATTATTAATTATCACGACCTTTACTAACTTTTCTGGTTATGTTCAAAGAAAGAAGCACAGAAATCTCACACGTTATATAATTATATGTGTTTCCTTTTCCAATTATAATAGTTTTGCTTCATTCATTTTGAAGCTTTTTTGTATCTATATAAATTATAGAATTATATTTTATTTCATTTTATCTCTAATAATGACAGTGACTTTAATTTATTGGACATCGGACACAAATTACATGCTTGAATTTTGTGCTGAATAAATATTTTTGAAAAATCTGTTTCCATCTTCTGCCTTCAATACATGTCTTTATGTTTTAAAAGCAATTATTTCATACTTTTAGTTTTAGTCTAGCCTTGCATCTCCACCATTTTATAAGGATCTAGTTAGCAAATAATATTTGACTACAGATGCATTTTTCTACTATCGTATATATTTGTCTTGCTCATCCTACATTTTGCTGTTCTGTTTTCTTCCTTTCTTGCCTGATTATGTTGACTGCAATTTTTCTGTACTATTCTATATTTTTGTTAAATATTAGGAATTTATATACTCTATTAGTATTTATCTTTGACAATTTAAAGGCCTAAATTCTGTGAACATTGCTACCTTTTCTGTCTTTAATGTTTATTTTATTTTATTTTTTTTGCACTGGGAATCCAACTCAGGCCCTACATTTGCCAGGCAGGTTGTGAGACACTGTGCTAATTCCGTCCCTGTTCCTTCTACCATCTTTGCCAATAACAAAATACTTGTTAATATGTGATGCTAAGAACTACCATCCAAATTATATGGTAATTCAATTTAGCATTTTTTACTAAAATGACCATTTTTTCCATACAAATTAAATCATCTTTCCTGTGATCAATACCTGATTAATTGTATTTAAGGCCTAACAATTATTTTCATCATGCCTTCTTGTACTTCCGACTTTCATTTTAGATATATTTTCCTTCTTCTTAAAATTTTACTAATTTAAGAAGTTGCTAAAATAAAGTTCTGCTAGGTATAAATCTTCATTTCCATTGCCCTCTAAAAATATCTCATTTATTCTCATTCAGAATGTGATTTTCTTAAATTCGTAATTTTAGACTGATGGTATTTTTCCAGCATACTAAGTTATTTTCCCTTATTAATAACTGATTTCTTTGCTGTAGTTAAAATGTTTTATGTTAGTGTAACTTTGATTCTGGGGCAGGTCATCTAGTTCAACTGTATGCATGCTTTAATAAATTTGTTTTGAAATTATGAAGTTTCATTATGGTGTTTCTAATGCTGGATTTATAATTATTTATTGAATCTGTTATGAAATCTGTCTCTTGCTTAAATGGTTTGTGTCATCACTTATAAAAATTTTTCCTTCAATATACTCTGCATAAGGGCCAGCCCAATAGTTCAGCGGATTAAAGCACAGGCGCAGGGACCAGGGGTTCCATCCCTGGGCCTGCCATGCCGGCCTGCCCCTGTGGCACACTGAGACAGCAATTGAGACTGGGCGTGGTGGCATGTGCCTATAATCCCAGCTCTTGGGAGGCTGTAAAATAGGTGGATCAATACAAGTCTGCTCTAGTAGTGAGACCCTGAACACTCTGTAGACCCTTCCCTAAAATACTATACATAGATATATTCCACATGCTCTGACAACTCTATTCTCTTTAAGAATTTTGTCTGTTATACAAAGAACTGTACATAACTAACACACACAATTTGAGTTTGGAGGGAAGTATAAATCCATGAAAGAATGCGGAAAATCTATGCCATAAAGCTAACTACAACCTTCAGTTTGCACTCCTCGCATTATTATATTTTATTATTTTTGATAGAGCACCTCAGAGTTATCTTCTTAAGAAACTTCTAATTATATACTATGGTTCTGTCAACTATTGGCTTTATGATTTACAAATATCTAGGAATTATCTATTACATAGTACTGGAGTATTTTACTTATTGGCTATTTCATATCTCCCTTTTTATGCCTATCCCAGCCCCTTGAAATCTCTATTTTATTCTGTTTTTATTACAATATGACTTCTATTCTGATGTTACAGTTCAGAACTACAATGTACCTGAAAAACTTTCATATGCCCAAGGATGAGATATCTGGAAAATATTGGATCATGGTGGTGTTATATTTATCAGTGGTTTCATCTATTAATGAGCTCAGCAGCTGAGAGTGCTGTTAGGAGGTGAGGCCTGGTTAGAAGTGGATCAGTAGGGATCTGACCTGGAAGGGTACATCTCCCTCCCCAGATCTTAGTACTTGGCTACCATAAAATGTTAGGTGCTACAAAACCCTCTCATCATGCTGTTTCCATTTGGGGCCAAGTAACCATAGTACTAGGAACATTAGCCAATATATAACCTCCCCCTTTAAGTCGTGGGTGTCTCGTGTCAAGCAACTCAAATGTGAGTGACACCTCATACAAATGGTATCATACAGCATGTTTCCTTCTATGTCTGTTTCTATGTCTAGGTTTAACTACGTTTTTAGTAATGGTGTAATTTCCTGTATTTTAAAGACCAAGTGAAATATAATATTTCATAATATGTAGTCACTATGTTTTTTCTTCAGCAACCAATGCACAGTGTTTCCATATCTTGATTGTTATAAATGTGATGCAATGAACAATAGAGTGTGGAAAATCTCTTCCAAATACAGATTTAATTTCCTTGAGATATATTCCAAAGAGTACAATCAGATCATAGAGCACTTTCAAATGAACATTTTGGAGGAAATTTCAATGATGTTTTTCATAGCAGTGATAGAAGCCTATATTCTATCAGTATAGAGCTTCCCTTTCCTTTATATCCTCATTAACTTTTGTTATAATTTTTATATAAAATTCATTCTAACAGCTGTAAGGAATGATCGCACTGTGGCTTTGTATTTAGGACAGGATATACAGGGTCTACAGGTTCTCACTGCGTAGATCAGACTTGTAGTGTTCCTCCTGTTTACAGTCTCCCAAGTACTGGGATTACAGGTGCACTCGACCACGCCCAGTCTCCATCACTCCCTTAGTGCGATCTGGGAACGGAGACTACATGGCAGGCCCAGGGATTGAACTCCCAGCCCCTGTGTCTGCCTAAGCAGGTGCGTTAATCTACTGAGCTATTTGGTTGGCCCTCTCACTGTGGTTTTTATTTCCATTTCCGTTTCGGTTAGTAATGTTGATCACCTTTTCCTATATCTCTTGACTTTGGGAAAATATCTCTTTGTTTAAGTGACTTGTATTTGATTACATTGAACTGTAGTAGCTAAAGAATTGAGGAAATCTCCATTGTTTTTATTTCCTTCGAAACGCCCCATTTGACATAAGATAGGCGTTTATGTTGCAATTTCACTCCATGCTAGTGCCTATTTGTTCATATTTTCAAACTTCCTGGTTCTTTTTTATATCATCATACGTCATTCATTTTTTAAATTTTCTCTGAAATCACTTTTAAAAACTATCTGGTATACATTCTATATTTATATTTATTTGACTTTCTTTATTTGAGTTTTATTTATTTTTAGTTTTCAAATGTTTAATATTTTATAGATTTTTATTCCTTTTCAGTAAAATTTATTTCCTTAATATTTCACTCCCCACCACTGTGAGCTCTTTTCATGGCCTCCTCTGTATTTTGCAATTCACACTTCTTTTCTAGGCTTTAATTGGCCCCATTCACTCTTTTTTTTCTTTTTTTTTTGGCGGAACCGGGGATTGAACTCAGGCCCTTGCACTTGCCAGGGAAGCGCTTATTCCACTGAGCCATCTCCCCTGCCCCCCATTCACTCTTTAGAGTGTACTTCTTTCCTACCTTTAATGAATGTAAAATCTTGCTACTTTTAAAAAATACTTTTGTACTTATCATGCAAGTGATTACCCTAATATCTGCAATTTTACGAGAGGCCATCGGAATTCGAACTATGTTGCATATGTTGATTTAGCTTCATGATGATTTTTTTATGGTGTGTGTGTGTGTGTGTGTGTGTGTGCGTGCGCGCGCGCGTGTGTGTTACTTCATTATGTATAACCTTTGAAGTTGTTAAGGGCATTTTCTTTGAAAAGGATTTGTATTTGCTTTTGACTACTGGTGATAATAACCTAGAATTACTCTTTCTTAATATTGAGGTGTTTTTTTTAGCCCCTCATGGTAGAACACATTGAAGAGATCCTCACAAAGCAGGCCTAGAGCTGCCAATTTTCAGGTGAGAAGAATATAATTATCTTACTACTTTTCAATCAGTGAGAAGACTTAGACAGTTTTTTATGTTGGAGCACTATCCAGACAGATAAAATATCCCCTGCCTATGATTTTACTTTTGCTATAAGCCAAGCTGTAGGAAGGACCTCTATTAAACTCCTCCACTTGGTTAAGCCTAGAGCTTAAACTACTTTCTAACAAATGTCTTCATTCATTCAAAATCTAGGTTTTGAATATTTTAACTACAAATAATAAAAGGTTCAGTATGCTCCCAGTTACATTGCTTGTGTGAACCTTTTTAAAATCCAATTTTGTCTTGACCTTAACGTTTACTTAGATGTCTTTGTAAGTAGGAATATATTTAAAATATGTCTGCTGAACATCTTCCACCATCTTGGTGCTTTGTACAGGGCATTTGAGGAGATGAAGTCTGTTTTACCTCTGGCAAATATAAGTAAGCCTTATCTGAACATTTGTGAGGTCAGCGCATCAACTCTTAACTCATAAAAATGATTTGGAAATTATGTTTGATATTTCTTATAAGATTTTAACAGCAAAAAGACTGACATAATACTATACTCAAATGGAGATTATTATTAATATTGTCAGATTAATTTTCTCTAAAATGAACAAAATTACAAAGTGTATTACCTTATCAAACAATGGGATTTACGATAAAATTAGGCTTGATGACTCATATATTATCACTTATTTTCTGAGATTAATTTACAATGTTCCTCAATCAATATTTGTCCATGCTCGTCTATGTATCTTAAGCAGATATCACACTGAGAAAATCATTCAAACTTCTAATTACTTTGAACAATTAATGAGTCCTCTAGATAGCTATCATAAAGAACACTATTAAAGCAGAATTAACCATTTTAGACATTGCTTTTCTCTTTTACTCTACCTACTATTTATTGTCAGGTGAAACAACTTATTATTTGTTGAAAAGTTTCAAGAAAAATAGTATATACATGTTTTGTAAAATTCTAGCCATTCCTTGATTAGTAGTACCTTTAATTTTTAATAAAATCGAAGAATCACAGAGATTGGAAGCAGTATGGTGAAATGGTCATACATTGGGGCTCTGATTTAGTGACTTAAATCTAAATGCCTGATACCTCCCTCCCAATATTGTGATTTTTGGTTCTGATTTCATTTGAATGGCACAGAGATATAAACATTTCCATATCATAAAGCTAGGTGAAATCTAAATGAAAATATGTATATGTGACACTAGTGGTAGGGACTAGGGCCCTAGAAACCAATGTTGTCATTACTGTTATGCATTTTATTGTACTAGTAAAAGATCTGCAGCTTGGTTACTCTGGTGGGGAATACAGCTGTTATAATAGTCATAAAAATTATGTGACATAGTACGGCTTTTGGAGCTGCTTTCTGGTTTGCTAACTATCATTCAAATCATTACTATGAATAGAAAATATAGTGCCTTATGATTATGAAGAGTGAAAGATGCCTTTTAAAATGATGGAAGTAATTTATTACTTATCTGAATGCAAATGCACACTCTGAAATTAGGAATGGAATCTAGCATATCTCTTTTAAATATTCATAGGCAATAAAAACTCTGGCTGTTTGATTGATTTAACAGGCAATTCAAGTTACCTTAGTGCTGCATAATTGCAGCTGTAAGAAACATTAGATAGGTAATAAAAAAAAACCCACAAACCTCTGCCACAGACATTTGAGAAGAAAATGGGTTAAGGCTCATATTCAAATGAAAGGGTACTTTATCAGTGTAAAACCTTTTTCTCTAGCCAAGTAAATAATGGATTAAAAATTTAGAATTGTTGACTATAATTTATTAATGAGTAATATACAGATTTGATTTTTTTAAATTAAAACTCTGGGAGCCAGGGAGATGGCTTAGTAGCATAAGTGCTTCCTTGGAAGTGCAAGGGCCTGAGTTCAATCCCCGGTTCTGCCAGAAAGAAAAAAAAAAATTGAAACTCTGTTGCTATAACCATTTTTTTTTTTTTTTTTGTTACTCAAACTATCTCAAGGTTCCATCTATATAGCATGAAAACACTATATTTTGGAAGCAGATATCAGTGGGGATGTTCAAAGGACTGCTTTAGTTGACAAATGGGTTTATTACCTAAATAATTTGTAATTGATGAAAGTACCTGGAGAAGGAAGAAAATCATCCACTATCCAACTTTTTACTCAACATTGTATCTAAAGTATCTCATCAGTTCATTAAATACTCTCTTAGGACAGTGTGAGAAAAATATCAAGCCTAATATAATGTGATTTTTTCCCTTAAAGTGCTCAAGCACCTCGACTTAGTTTTGTTGTCAAGTAACTTACAGGTTATTATTGGCTAAATATCTGTATCATCACAACAAATACTGGCAGCAGTTTCAAGTTTACTTATTGCAGATTTATTTACTATTATTATAATCTTCATCGATCATTGAAGTGAATTGAAGAATTTTCTTCCAATTTTAAGACTTAGAGAATGTCAAAATCTTTTACCCCAGCCTTGTGAATTTTATTTTCTTTTACCTCTTCCATTTGAATTTTTCCTTCTTCAAAAATGTTTCTTTTTCTTTAATTTAACTGTCTCAGTCTGCACTTATAGCTTCAATATTCCTAATGATTTTCTTCCAGTCAATAAAAATATAATACTTTGCAGGGTCACAGACCATTTAGTTAGCAAAAGTATATATATTTTACTATATTTATACTAGAATATATGTATTTATTGTCTATCCTGATCTCTAATTATATATAATAATTATAAAATATAAATAATATACATATATCAAAGGTTAGTAATATATCATATAATTCAATAAAAATAAAAATCATTATTATTTCTTGAATATATACTACCTTCCTAGTATTACAGTAAATAAACATTTTCACTGTAGTGTTTCGTATTTTTTTCCATACGGACCCTACACTACAGGATCTGCTAATCACAGATGAGAGTATGAAGGCTTTGAAACCTATGTCAGTTGCAGGGGTTGACTTGATTTGCCTTGCACTCCACCTAAGGCAATTTGTAGAACACACTTTTGGGTGCACGTTACTGAGTCACTGGATGCTTGACCATGAATATGCTAGAGGTTCCCCACTATATATTGTCCTTCCTCTCTGGCATTGTTTACCTAAGACAAATCATAGTGGCCAATTGTATACCAGATTTTTGTGGGATCAAACAGACAAAGAAAGAAACTCCTTTAGATCTCATAAGCCCCAAATACACTCGTTTCAAAGAGGTTTGAATCCAGCCTCAGGGGGAGCGCCTCCTTTTCCCAGTTGGTTCTTTCTTTTTTCCAATTCCTTATTTCTGGAACAGTCTGTAGAGTTCTCTTTTAGTCTCTCTTTAGATTTAATTCCAAGTAAATAAGTACAATGCAGTATTACCTGCTGAGTGAAAGTCATTTCTGTGCTCTGTCTGAACCCTGAACCAACATAAGCAGCTATTCCAACTCCAGCTTATCTGATTTGAAATGTCTTGCTTTAATAAATCATTTCAGATCATAGTAAAGTAGGTATTTGATCAAAGTTTATTAGTTGAGATAAATAATTACAGGCTAAGACTCCCTTATGTGAAATAGGTGTGGCAAAATGTGCTCAAAACTGGGATTTTTTTCTAGTCTTGGGATAGATGCATATACACAATGAGGTATCCTGGAGATGGAAGGAAAATCTAAACACGTTATTTACATTTCATGTATACTCTACACATTGCAAAGGTAATTTTAATGTGCCTTTGTTTTCACTGATTCATCACGTGAAGTTAAGTGTGGAATCTTCGAAGAGTATCAAGTAAAAAACAAACATTTTTTAATAAAATATTTGGACCTAGAACATTTCAGATTCATATTTTCAAATCTGGGATGTCTACCCTGCTTTGATTTTGGGAAATAGTCAGATTTCATGTCAAGGATTATCAATATATAAAATCACAAGTATTTTTATATTAATAAAAGATTCAAAGATAAGTAATTAAATAGGATTGATACTAACATTCAGGCAGTGAGCAGCCGATTTCTAAGGACCAAATAGATGCTCATTAAAACATTAAAAATTAAAAGTTGGGACTTTTCATAATTTACCCAAAAGCAATTTTAAAATATGACTTTTTTGCTTTCATAGCAGGAACTATATTTTATCTGACAACAATGTTTAAGTCTAAACAAGTACATTCCTATTTCATATCAAAACTGAAATTTTCCAGATATGTAAGTGTATGTCTGTAATCCCAGCACTAGGGAGACTGTAACAAGTTTGAGGTCAGCCTGTGCTACACAGTGAGTTGAAGCTCAGCCTGAATGACATCGGAAGACCCCGTCTCAAAACTAAATCAAACAAAAAAGTATATATATATATATATATATATATATATATATATTTACATATATATTAGTTGGCATTCATTAGTTGGCATAAGCAATATCTGCTTTGGCTCATAAACTCACAATCAATAATAATGCAACAACAGTGAAGGGCAAGGGGGCTTTATGGAATCTCCTTTTTCTAATGGCTAATCCTTTATGTTGATATGGAAAAAAACATGGATAAAGTACTCACTCTATCCCCGTGGTGGCAAAGCTATGGCATGTGTGCTACAACCAGCTCTTTGTTATCACTGAAAGCCATGAAAGGTTCACCATCACTGCGAAGTGACCAGAGGCTGTTGTTGCACACTGGCCCAGATCTTGCCCATATGCACCTACCAGTGATTCTCATCCAGGAGGGTAGGAGAGGAGGTCCTCCTGTTTTAGACTTTCCTCTCAACATATAAACATATAAAACTTACTTTTCCATTTAAATAGCCAAAGCTTTCCCATCTGTCTCCCTAGAGACTATCTGTGTCATCTTTTATTTCCTTTCATATCCCTATCCTTTCCTAGGGGCACTTTGCTTATGTCTTACACATATTAACAAAGGAATCAGTTTTGCCTACATTAATGCCTGTAAATTTGAAGGATAGGAGTTACCATAGGTATTATCCAAAGCATTGAACAGTATTTTACATATAATTGATGCACTTAGTAAATGGATATGAAACCAGAAATCAACATTAAATAGTTCCTTTTTCCTTCCTGATAAATAATTTATTATTGATTTAGGGGAATATGCAAAACATTGGCTGACCAATAGAAATGGTGTTTTAGTTTATTTTTTACTAGATTTGCATGTAAATTCTAAATAATAAATCTCCATAATATATAAATACTAATTTTTATTACTGGAGGCATATAAATGATATCCAGGCTATGAACAAAATATTTTTAACAGATTATGTGTTATCACAGCAAAAGTTAGAGGGAAATAAATGAAAGGGGGGAAAGGAGAGAGAGATGGCTACCCATATCTATCATTATTCTTGAGTAAGGAAATCAAATCTGTGTTCAGTTCTGACTTTGTTTACTTTTTGCAGAACCGGGGATTGAACTCAGGGCCTTGAACTTGTGAGGCAAGCGATTGTTCTACTGAGCTATCTCCCTGGCCTCTAGATAACATTCTTTGAATATTAGATTATCTATTAATTTGCAGAACTGAGAATGGCATTTGTTCTTAGTATGTTTCAGTTTCCTGCTAAAAATCTTCCTGTTCAATATTGTAGAAGCTAAATTATATAAATATGTGCAGAGAAGTCAGCCAGGTACTACAGCTAATCTAAAACCTGGAAGCTGAGCTACACTGAAATTCTCCTGCATTTTGTCTGAGAAACCTTTTTCTGTTCTACATTTATGCAAAGAAAGAGTTTTCACTTGTCTTCATACCTCTTCATGTAGTTCTCTCCAACGAGAATTAAATGTCTCTAGTTCCTCATTGATCAGCTCATCCATGACTCCACCATCTGTTAGGGTCTGTGCCAAAATGCGAATCTGATTCGGGTTATCCTCTGAATGCTGCATCAAATTTTCAAGAGACTGAAACACATTTGCAACAATTAATACTTTTCTTCTTTTTCTAAATTCATTGAATTTACCACAAAATATTCAATGACATATGATTTGCACATAATTACACTATAAACTATTTAAAATAAAATTTAATTCATATAATAAAATATTAAGCACTGTCATTTAAAAATATGATATTGATCTATAAATCTTCATGGGCTGGTGACAGCAATTATAGTATGAGCATTAAAAAATGTTTCATAGCCACCTTCTTTGGGATGTCCTCTACTCTAAAATCCAGAAAAGTAAATACTTAATTTCTCAACTTCTCTTATAGCTACTGGTATAAATACAGAAAATCCACACATGTAGGAGTGCATATGCTGAGTTCTTCCCAAATGAGAAAAAAAAAAAAAGGAACAGTCTCCCAAAAAGAAATCCCTTTGCTAACAACATATTTTTATACACAGCCTGAAGGTAAAGCAACTATCTTTGAACCAATGGACAATAAAATGAATCAAAATCCTTCATGCTCAGGAAGAGAGAGAAGAAGAGGACCTGGGTGCTTCATATGCTGATTAAAATGTCACCATCTCAGGCTGCCTTTTCTCCATCCTTGTTTTTGTAGAGAAAGAAAGTCATTTTTGGACTTCAAAACACTGTGAAATCTTCTATTATTTGCAGTGCAACATTCCATACCTGAAATAATATTCAGGGTTGGCAGTGTTGCCTGGCTGGATTATACAGGAACAAAGAATCTCATTATTGAGCTTAGGTGTGCTAGAAAACAAAAGGCCTGAATATCATTTTACTGGGCTCCACCATGTCCAAAAATAAGGAGGGACATTATGTTCTAATGAACCCACTGAACACTCTGATGTTTTTACTTGATTTAATGTTACAATGTATACTTGTAAGTTTTCTTAAATATCTGTTATTTTTCAAAATCTGACAAATCTCAATGTTTTCCTATTAAATTTTGAGTAAATCAAAATATAGCCCACTAAGTGATTGTGTACAAAATATAACAATTACTTCTCAAATGTTCATCAAATTTTAGTATAAAACGTTATTATTAAGTACACATACAAACTGACACATTGTTTTACTTCCAATAAAATTTAACTTTGTAGATTTTTAGTAGCATGTATTTTCCTTATGTCCTAATGAAGTACACAGGCTACAAGTCTTAAAAACTTGAACTAAAGCAGCAAGGTAAAATTAAGAAACCAATACAGAAAACTTAAGCAGAAAAGACACTAAAATCATGTAAGTTTTATACTCTTTCTATTTTGCCTTTTGTGACTCAAAAATGTCTTCTCAGATGATCAGTAGAAACACTGTTAAATAACCAGTGAACTTTAAATAGTAAAAACAACAATAAATATAAATAGTAGGCCTTTTCCTTTCCTGAAATATTCTGCTTCAGTCTTCCTTTGCTGATTACTCAGTCCAGAACATTCCTTATTTTCTCAATGTATCACATAAAATATTGTTTTAGCAGTTTTACCTTGAACCACATACAATATGATCATTTCATAGGCTAGAAATCCTATCAGTCTCTGTTCTTACCACTACAGTCTTATTAGGGTGCTGCACGTTTTATTTAATCTTCTCTAGCAGATACATAACACTATTAATTCACAAGTAATGTTTGAGCAATGCATGCATGTGAATTGACAGGGACAAAGTATAGTTCACTTGAAATCTACTTCATTGTTCTTGATATCACTTCAGCTTATTATATCTTGAAAAATGAGAAACATGGATAAAATGATCTGCTGTAATGTCTAGGATTCAAATTTTATTCTATCTAAAGAAATGTTTACACTTTTTCTATCTTGAATGATTTACTCTTCAAGCTTTACAAAAGAGTTATATTTTCATGAAGTTCTGAATACACTGAACATGCTAAGACTATATATTCATTATGAGCAAAAAAATACAATGAAATGCATAGAGCCAGAACACCGAATTAATGAATATCAAAAATTATATAACTCAGATATACATGCAAACTTCTTTAAAGCTTATTAAAATCTCAATAATAAAAATGGAAAATATACTAAAATTTTATAAACATTTAAATGTATACACCTTTAAACATAAACATATATGTGTATATGTTATATATGTATACTGTAAATATGTATATACTATAAAAATATACAGTTTAAAGCATATATAATTTGTCTAATATCAAAGCATGTTCATTCAATACCTCAATACATTGGATAAAGTATAAAACCTTAAGAAAGGCCATTTAAATACTTTTAAAATGCATTCCAACATAATAAGGGTAGCAGTTTAACCTGGAAATAATATTTACTATTATCCTGTGGTTTTACAGTCTTTAGAGAGCTAGGCAGGCAAAGTGACTATATAGTATTTGAGAGAAAATGTGTCTCCCTAAGAGGTTATTTATACCCTCTTGAAACTTTGACACCTGGAAGGAACTTAAAAGGAACAAAGACCATTTTCAAAGTCCCTTTGTTAAGTAATGCAGAGTAACTATACCTTCTGCTGGTTTTTCTCTGTTTGGTACCTGAACTCTTTCAATAATGTAATGCAATTCATATCATTAAAATTAATTTACAACTTACTTCTAGCACCTCAGAAATTTCCTCAGTTCCACCTGGAATACTTTCAGTTGTTTTAAGTTTCAATTCTACTTCATTTAGCCATTTGGTTGCCTTTTCCAAGTAAGACAATAACTCATGCCAACATGCCCAAACTTCCTAAGAAAGAAACATATAACATATATTAAATATTTTGACAGAAAACGGAATATGAGGCTTTTGCATTGCATTTTTGAAATGTCTGAAAATATAACATTTTAGTTTGTATTTTTACCTTCCTCCAGCAGGAGATAATTTAAAGTGCAACTAATTACACTGAAAATCTAATACCTCAATAATTACAAGTCATTAAGGAAACATTTTATTGCATGAATAAATTCAAGATGCAGCTATTTGCTATCTAAAATAAAATTATTCAACAGCATGATATTTAGAGAAAAAGAAACACATGTAAAATACATATATAAATCAATTTTTTCATGTACAAACTATTAAGGCTCTGTGACAGTTAACTTTATCATTTATAATTTGATATTAAAATTAAACGGCTTTAACATAGCACTCATTGAATAAACATGTTGTATCATTTCCATATTACTTAGAAGACACATGTCAAAGGAAATCTAAGATTTCATTTCATTTCATTGACTGGACAGTTTTATTTTCAATTTTACATCTGCAGTACTAACCATTAAAATATGATTGCTTATTATATTTACTATTTCCTTGAGATACATCACAAATACAGTTCATATTTCAAGGGTCTGTTCATTTCTAAGTATCTTTGATAGACATTGCAAAGCTGATTCATGTACATGGAAACTAGAATAAGAAAAAAATTAATATTTCTAAAACAGAAGTAGATTATCTTATTGACATGGGAATATGGAAGGATATTTTATAAATGTTTCATAAAACTTTTTTAAAATTTCACTACAGGAAAATATAGTGAGAGAGACTACACAGAGATGGAAAGGAAATATGGGGATCGGGAGAAATTGGAGGGAGAAGAGAGAAATACAAAGTAAAAAATTCAAGATATACTCACACAACTCCCCACAATATGTGTTATAAATATATTATCATAAGAAGAGGAAAAAGAAAATAGAAGAGCAGATTTTATTGCATTATATTTTAAATATCGTACACCCCTGCTTTCATCAACACAACTCAGAATACATAAATCTTTTTTATGTTTTTGGTACAGGGTCTCACTATGAAGCTCAGATGCATAGTAATCCTCCTGTTTTCAGCCTCTCCAGTGCTGAGATTATGGGAATGCACCACCATGCCCAGTCTCTGTGGTTGGCTCAGTGCAGCTAGGGGGAGGGCTGGCATACCATGTGGTGCCAGGGATGAAACCCCGGTCCCTGTGCTTGCCTAAGCAAGTGCTTAGTTCACTGAGCTCTCTCGCAAGGCTCAGAATATTTAAGTCTTGAAATCAGCATATATATCTATATCTATATCTATATCTATCTATTGATAGATAGATAGATAGATAGATAGATAGATAGATAGATAGATGTGAATGGATGAAGACAATATGGTACATAAACACAATGGAGTATTACTTTGCTATAAAGGAGAAACTTCAGTAGGGAAAAGGATGCACCTGAAGACCATAATATTAAGCCAAATGTCTTAGATGTACAAGCTTATAATATCGCATGGATTCTTTTAATGACAACACTAAAATATAAATAAAACAAAGAGGAAAATAAAAAGGAAATAGACAGGGCTGGGGAGATGGCACAGTGGGATAAGTGCTTCCCTGGCAAGCACAAGGGGCTGTGTTCAATCACCGGTTCCACAAAAAAAAAAAAAAAAAAAAAAAAGGAAATAGACAAATAGATATTTTGCAAAACGGAAGAGAAAAAAAGGTGGAGTGTGGGGAAGTGATGGTAACTGGAAAGAAAATGAATCAAGATGCATTATATATATTTATCTACTGCTTATAACATAATTATTATGTACTGTACATGTGTACTATAAAAATAAAGAGAAAATTTAAAACTGTATAATTGCCAAGACACCCCATTAAGGAATCAAAAAATAACCCATGTAAAATTAATTGCAAAATTATAACAGAAACAAATTTAATACACCAATAATTCAATAAAAAGATGAATAAGTAATGCAAAAGAAACATGGAGGAAGGTCTAAACCATTCTATGAAAAAGAAACAGGGCTGTACAGTAAACATAGGAAAATATATCCAGCTTCATTAGAAACCAAGGAAATATCAGAATTACAATAGGATACCATCGTACCTGACAAAAATTAGAAGCTTAACAGTTCCATGTGTGAGAAAAGATATGCATAAAAAAACCTATTATTGCTGGTAGGTGTCTGTTTTGGAATGATAATTTTGGAAAAATAACTGTCATTTACAGCAAGGTAAATAGTTCCTAACAACTCCATTTTTCATTGTATATCTTCAGAGGAACTGTTTCATGAAGGCAACAAAATAGTTTCAAGAATGCTCATTTGAACACTTTTTGTAATAACCAAACTTAAAATAAAAAATGTAAGCAATATTAATGTTCACCAGAACAATGAGTGAATATACCACGTGATGTTCAAAAAATTTTGAAGTAAAAATGCAGATCATGAGACAAAATAATGGGTGACCCCTTTGAAAACAAAAAGGTCAGTGTAAGAAATAAATCCCAGCAAAGTTTGTATTTTGGATTATCATTTTAAAATTTTCCAACAAAAGCTATATATATTTACTATATATAAGCTATGTATGTAATACATTGTATATATATACATGTTTTCACAATTTTGTATTATAATTTTAATGAAGTTTTTGGTAGATATGTAAACAAGTATAACCATTATGAAAAGTGTAGGGAAATGCCTCAAAAAGCTAAAATTGGCAATTCTACTTGACCTAGCTGTTCTCCTTCCAGGTATCTTTTCAGAAGAGTTAAAGACATGATAGTCAGTTATCCTGACTCATCAATGTTTATGGAGCACAATATAAAATTGCCAAATCTTAGAAGTGGTCTAACATACTAAGGGCTGGGAAAATGTGGTACTCACCAAAAAATGTAGTACTACTCTTTAAAAGAATAAACTTGAGGCCTTTTTAGATTAATAGATATGCCTCACAACCATAATCTTTAGTGAAATATATCAGATAGATAGGTTTAAATATGACATGGTTTCTCTTATATTAGAAATCCAAACTATAAATAAAGAGCAAAAGAATAAAACACAGGAAGCAGAGAAGTAGAGATTTTGCAAATCAAAAGGGACCAAGAGATGGAAGGAATGGAACAGTAAAGTTAAGATTTCTAGATGGCGATGAAATTTTCGAGAAAAGGCCAATGAGCTGAGATAGAGAATAAAGACATGAAAACAGTGATTTTCTATTAGCTCTGCAATTCTCAGTTTGTGGCACAGTTGTCAATATAATAATATGGCAAAATCACTAGCACTTAGTACTACATTCCTCGAATCAGTAAAAGTATAGCCAAGAAGGGAAGCTTTATTTTAGCAGAACCTAAAAAATCTTGCAGCTTGCCCACTACAAATGATAGAAGATACTCTATTGTTATCAAATGAAATGTATCATTCTAACCTACCTTGACAGCCTAGCAAGTTTCCATGTCTGCTTGAGATTTTATGTACAGTTTTCCACAAAATAATTAAAATTAACTGTTTTGTTCTAAAAGGTGATAGGAATCTTAAATCTGGGTCATTTGTAGCTCCTGCTGGACTACCGACTGTCTTCCTTCTGGGCAAAGATTCCAGTGGGAAAATATAAATATCTCCTTAAATACCCAAGGGTACTTTAGAGGTTTGGAGGTAAGGGGATGCAATTGGTAATGTGTCTTATTAACTTTGGAGCCGTCCATAATAAATGAACTACCTTGCTGATTAAACCGTCAGGATGGATGGCATCTTTTGTCCTAAATGCATCTCAAGGACACAGCTGGAGAGGCTGACTGTACCAGCTTTATAGGTCACCTTTGCAAAATAAAATAGAGAGTCAAAGCCTAAATTGAAGCTGAAAGCCCCTTAGAATAACCATTTAGCTTAACAATTTGGAACTTAAAATTACTTAGAAATCACAAAGTTCAAAGTGGCTTTGAAGCAGAGTACAAATGAAAAAATAAACTTCCACTCAAAATTGCATATGGTGCTTATGGGGTAACCTCCTCCTGCCTTGTTTCAGTCATAGTGAAATGCTAGGTTAGATATGAAGGAAACATGTTAAATTTAAAGCTAATATATAAAACATATAGCAGAAAACCTTAAGCATCAGTAAAAAGAAGAAAGAGCAAAGAGTAGTTAACTAGTTTTAAAAATGCTGGCATAACAGAGGAGTACAGGACATATGATCTGGGATATTTAATATAAATTGGGACAGGAAATGAAACTTTTGTGTCAAACATTCCAGAAAAAAAATTAGTGTGCCACTCTTGTTGGATACATCAAACTCCTCACTAACTAAAGAAAACTTGTAAGGAAGCTGGAAAGTCTGTAGATTCTTGCTTGCAAAGATCCTTTCATCAGATATTGAGGCTCAAGCTTGTATCACACATGAGGGCAGAGCTTAAAACTTCTAGGACCCTGGCAGAGGCAAACACAAATATTCATAGAGACTACTCAATAGTCCAGAGTCAAAGAAATTTCCAGGAAAAACTACTTTCTGCTATAGGCCAACTCACAAATTGTTTCTCAATAAAATTAAATTTAAAAAATATTTAAGGCACAAAAATATTTTAAAGTAAAATCAAGTATCAGAATATAGGATTGGATGATTTTTTCATTACCTAATAAATGGAAAAAGACAATATTCCAAAGCATTAGAAAAGAAATAAATAATTTGTCAATTTTTATTAATACATCAGGTGGAAAATATAACTGAAAGAAAATCTACACATAGACAAAATAGAGCCAAAACTTCAGAGCTTTAGAGAGGGAAAATTAAGTGGTACCAGAATAAATTACAACGGAACAATAATTTGACAGAAAGCTTGTTAATAGCAAGAAATTTCAGAGGACTACAGAATATTTTACATGTTGTAATAAAACACCTGTCCTTACATAATTATATGCTCAAGTAGGCTTTTGTTCAATACTGAGGGCAAAATAAAGGCATTTTCAGTCATGTGAAATTGGAGAGCATTTCCTATTCATGTATAAGGAGAGGCAAGAAGGAAATTGAACACAGAAACAAGGGAAAAGATGAAACCAAAACTAATTAGAGAAATTGGTAGGATGACCTTCTCAAAAACCACATGATCACTGTATAAATATTGATTACAGTTGTAGCAGCAATAGTATTGACAAATGTAAGGACACTGAAAAGTAATGTATAAATCAAATACTAAGCATATATA
>NW_004524617.1:1690305-1699262 GCF_000260255.1 Octodon degus | reverse complement strand
AGAGAGAGAGAGAGAGAGAGAGAGAGAGAGAGAGGCACTGCTAATGTCTCTTCCATATTATGGTTGGAGATACACAGAGAAATATTTGTTATTGAAGAACTTTGCTGATTAAGGTGCCGATGATAATGAATATGTCATTACAATAAAATAAAGTATGTATGTTAAGTCGGTGGACAAGAAATAAACAAATAAGCAGGGGCTAAGTAACCAGATAAATAAAATAAAATAGGAAAAGTTAGAAACTTCATTACAGATAAGAGGTGAACAGAATGATAATTAAGCAAATAGTTTTGAAGATTTTGTAGTTAAAATGAAAATAAAAGATCTTTCACAAAATGTACCACTAAGTAAATTCATAGTATTATTATGAGAGTATTATTTAAATGTGCAATTTTAGTAATAGAATGCAAATGTTCCTGCTTATATATGAATTAAGAATAGAGGAACATTGGAGTGTGTTCCTTAGATAATATAAGAAAACCATTTTCCTAGATGAGAACATATATTTTTAATATAACATGACAGTGAATGAGTATGACTTTCTTGAGAAAGTATCATCTATAGTATCATCTCCTCACTTCTCACTATTATTTACTTTCTGTAACATTCACAAACCTCTAATCTGAGAAACATATATGTACGTATCCTCTGTAACTATAACAGTTCCTTGCACAAAGAATGCTCTTATCACGTATCTGAGGGATAAATTGAACCACAAAATAAGAAAAAGATTTGCTAAATGAATAAGACATTTGAAATAATATGGAAAAACTCAATAATTATATTGATTTATTTATGTCTTTATTTATTTTAAAATCTTTCTAAAAATTGATTTATGTATTTGGTATAGTGTCTCACTATGCAGCCTGTACTCATAGTGATCCTCCTGTATCAGCCTCTCCAGTATTGGGATTACAAGCATGTGCCCCTACATCCTGTGTTGGTGGCCCACATGGTGTGGGGGACAGCATGGCATGGGATCAAACCCTGGTTCTTGCACTTGCTAGGCAGGTGCTTAGACCACCAAGATATCTCCTCTGCCAGATCATATTTTATTATGTACTGAAACATGGAATATTGAAATGAATGTTAAATACTGAATAAATGTTAGATATATCTTAGTTAACTTAGGAATTTATATATTTAATATACTATACACTTAATGAACTGCTCTATTGGTTTGAGTTATAACTGACTCTAAAGAAATGTCCTAAATATGTAGCCCTAATTAAGGAACTGATACTCTTCAGTAATAAAGAAGTACCTGAATTGTTTGTCCACTTTATTCCCAGATGTAAATCTGTATACGAAGAGAAGACTTAAAGTCCAACTTTTGCGTGGAGTCTGGCATTATGAGAATTTTCTGCTAGGTTGTTTATGCTTGTTGTGCAAGTATATTCACAAGGAGTATCATAGTTTAATTTTTGGTAAAATGATATGGTGGATCATTTGAGGTACCTAAATTCTTCATCCATATTCAAATATATTCAATCTAGAGCAAAAGTTGTATTTGAAAGGAAGAGCAGTACTGACAATAATAAATAAGTATAAAGCAAAGTATGAAAAAGTTAGCTAGTTAGGAAATGTATCTTGAAGAACTCCAGAGAATCCCATCAGGATTAAAGCCTATTGATACATTGTCCATAAAACATTTCCCACTAAGATATTTCAGACCATTATAAACATTCAAATACATGAAAAAAACAACTTCTATAGATGTCCAGAAAACTTGTTTTTAGAATTTTTGTGACCTAAAAGAGAAATAATATGAAGTAGAAGACTGTTGCTTATTTTTGTTAAACACTAAGCTAAGTACTGTAAGCCAAATACTTCATCAACTCTATAAGGAAGGTATTATTTTTCACCAGTTAAAAGTACCACAAATAGGTTTATGAAATCAGACACATTACCAAAAGTCATGCAAATCACAAGTACCTACGGGAGGAATTCAAGCCTGAGAATTTTTATACCATAACTCATGTTGCTAACCATGGTACTTCATACATGACCATATTGACTTAAAATTATGAAGCACAAGAAAACTAACTGACTTCCAAAGTCTTGCATTTCCCATTCAGCCTGGTGCAAAGCCACTGGTAGTTGGTGGTAAGAGTGTCAAGTTCCTTTTTTAAGGCCTCTTGTGCTGCAGGTGGAGCTTGGGCTATGACACTATTCACAGTCTCAGTAAGGAGTTGCACTTTTGTTTCCTTCTGCTGGGCCTCTTCCTTAGCTCTCTGAAAAATAAAAGCAGTGCTTTGAGAGTAGTCATTGCCTTTACTTCAAAAACGAATTCCTATATACCATATAATTTCTTCTCATACAATTCCTGTGAGGATGCAATTCATAAAGCAAAATTCATACTAACTCTAAACCCTTACATAAATTTTGATTTACTTATAGTTGGAGAAAATGTATAATTAAATATATTTTTAATGAAAAAAGTTTCATTGGTAGTCTACACAGGATGCATTTGTGGCTTATTAGGGATATATCAAAATAAAATATTAAAAGGCGAAAATAAGTACTTAATACTAGCTAAGTTATAAAGGGTTTAGTAGTCTATAACTAAAATCACTTATAAGTTACTCTGATGAGTAATTGTGAAATAAACCCAAATAGCAGCATTTAAATAAAAAATTCTTAACTAAGAAAAATGCCCCTAATTCTATATTTAGAATTCTATTTAGATGAAAGAAAGTTCTGCTCAGTCATTGAAAACACATGAGACAAATAGAAAGTAAAACATTAACATTAAGCATTAATTAAACATTTCCACAAACCAGCCGAAACCCACAGTACAGCTGTCCAAACCATCCTGATTACGTATATAGATATATGTTTCCCCTACTCCTTGTCCTATCCTTCTTTTTTGTTCTTTATTCATTCTTTTCTTTTTTCTTTTCTTAATTTCTTATAATTTGTTTTTCTTTATTCTTCCAATTTTTCATGCATATATCTTTTAATATGAACAACTAATTTGAAGAGAACACTAGGCAATAGAACAAATACCCTCAAATGCATATCATTTTGCTTAGTGAAATTGGATCATCTGTAATTTATTCTGTTGTAATAATATTATGTACTGTCTTTAAAAATTAAAAAAAATTAAAGAAAAAAAAGAAAGAAAGCAAAAGAGAGAAGCAGCTCCTGGTATCTGAAGCTGGCCTGACACAACCATGGCCTTGGTCTTCTGTAGATCATAATTGTTTCACAGTTTGTTGAGTAAAGGCCACTTTGATACTAGGGTGTTTTCAAAACAACAGCAATGACATACGGGCATGGTGGCATGTGCCTGTAATCCTAGAACTTGGGAGCCTGAGACAGGAGGATCTTTGAGAGTTTGAGATGAGCCTGGATTATACAGTGAGCCCAAGGCCAGCCTGAACCATATAGCAAGACCCTGTCTAAGAAAATACAAGAAAAAAATGAGCAAGATCTCTGTGTAGGATAAGATGCCCATTCATGGTGGTACTAATAGTCATTAAAAAGCTTTCAAATTTTTCTTCCAATCCCCTACCATAAACCTAAATTATATTGGTTCTTCTCTTACTCATAGAACCTCTAGTTCTCCCGAGTGTATATTCTTTTGATTTCAAAAAGCAAATAGCTCAATTTGTTTACCTAAAACACAATTCCTGGTGTTCTTTAGCTTGTGTTGAGCTGGACATTTCTTCTAGTATGTGCATATATTTTAGAAACACATACCATGTGTCTTTAGCTTGGGTTTGAAAAAAGTGAAACTTTGACACAGCCTATATAGTTAATGTGCATGTCCTATGTGAAGGGCATACTGGTAGTATAATGAAGAATGGAGACAGGAAAGAAAAAAGAGATATAAATAACATTAATTATAATCTCCACTTTATGACTGGAGTTCATTCCAATTAGAAAGTAGCACAGCCCTTAATGTTGTCCCATTTAGGCATGAGAAAGTTGAGCATTAATGTACACATAATCTCCTATCATTGGCCACCAACCACAGAGGAAATATTTATTTCCTCCAGGTGGGAAAGTGGAATTTGAGCTCTAAAGAAAGCCATTAGGTTGGGGCCAGGAAGATAGCTCAGTAGAATAAGTACTTGCCCACAAGGGCCTGAGTTCAATTCCTGGTTCCAAAAAAAAAAAAGAAAGAAAGCCATCAGGTTTAGAAATGCAGATTTGGGCTGGTGAAAGTTGGGCCTGCCAATAATGTAGCAGGAAGAATTAGGGAGCATGGGCAGGATATGAACAAGGGTGAACCATAATTTGCTTTTAAATTTTCAACATAATCAGCCTATCTTTTAGATTTTGTATACTCATTCATTTGTGATGGCAAGTGCCATTTATTTTAACTACAAACAATTTGCCTTTACTGATTTCAATTTTATTAATTGAAATTTTAGTTTAATATTATAAATAAATCAATTTTGGCATTACTGAGCAGGAAGTGTGTACTATACAAGTAGTATTTTGACTGTAGTAATTCTAACATTATCAACAACTGTGACAGCCATTAATCACTTCCCATGTTGCTCTGTGTTATTTCAGTCATGCCGAATTACCACCTCATGGGATTCTTTATAAAAACTTCACATACACGTGTTTTGTTATTTTAAACATCAGAAAATTGAGATTCCTAGAATTTAAGTAAGTGGTTGTGGATATTATTTTTTTTCTTATAGTTTTTAATTCCACCTCAAATCCTCAAGGAGATGAGGAAGAAATGTGCTGTAGTGGACCCAATAAATACAGTTAAAACTCTTACAAATTATAAGAAGTGTGTACATGTATCTAATGACACAGAACAAGGACCACTGCTTTCCTTATCTCTTTGGTTTTCTTTTGTTCTTCTATTAAATCAGCCTAAGATGCTGGAAAGCCTCAGAGAAGAGAGCAAAATTTAGTAGCCCAAGTTGATATGAGGAAAGAAGATCATGATGAGTTTCTTTAATGTGAGTAAAGGTGGAAACGCTAAATGGACAATACAGTTGATCTTCATAAAAAATAATGGCTCTGGCTCTCTTTCTTTCCATGCATTTAACCATGCCCTTTGCAGACATACTTCACTAACAGTATACTGAGCTAGTGCTTCTCAGAGCATGGAACTTAATCCTTGGCATCACTAGGAGACTTGATAAACCTCAGGTACCACTGTAGAATTATGGAATCCCACATTCTATAGGGGAGGTCAAGCCATCTACTCTAAACAGTTCCTACACTTGAATCTGATGAACATGAAAGTGCAAAAGTCACCATTCCAATGATGTTGTTTTGTTTGTTTGTTTTGTTTCTTGGACAGAGTCCCACTGTGTAGTTCAGGCGGACTTTATCTCACTGTGTACCACCAGGGTGGCCTCAAGCTCTCAGGGATCTTTCTAACTCAACCTCAGAGTGCTAGGATTACAGGTGTGTGCTACAGGCCTGAACTCTGCTCTAGTGATTAAACTAATGTATTCACATATTTATTACTTTCATTATATTTTTAAAATTTGTTAAGCCCCAGAGTAGCATAAAAAAATCAAACAGGAACAACAGTTAAAATTCAAGTTTTTTGAGGGCCAGGAGATGGCTCAGTAGAACAAGTGCTTCTTTGGCAAGTGTAAGGGTCTGAGTTCAAAGCCTGGTTCCACAAAAAAAAAAATTTGAACGGTTTTGTCATAAAAGTTCAGGATATAGTCATTTCTGATCTCCAAATCTTGAAGTCTGATAGGTGTTGCCTATTGAACACCCCTTGCCATTTTGTTATGTCAATAGGAATGTTTGTTTACACAGGAAAATAAGTTATCAGCATAGCACTGTAATTTTCAAGTAAAACATGAAAGGCAATAAAGAAACAGAAGGTAGTTTCTACTTTTTCTCTGAACAAGTCAGGGAAGCATGTCAAAGTAGAGCTGTTGTTATCTTCTGACAATAAAGATAAATCAACATTCAAACTTAGAAGAAATGGATGTCTGGGAAAGGTATTATTATTATGTACTAGGAAGTAAAATTGACCTAAAGGGACTGACTCTGACCATTGAGCAGAAAATGCAAGAAATGGGATCTACCCAACAGCTCCTTTGGCTACTCCTGCCAGAGGCACCCCAGGCATTTTCTCTTTTAAATATCATCCCATAAGATACCAATTTTGCAGCTAGACTGATTGCTTGAACATTTTAAACAATGTGAACAAATTCATTAGACTATTCATTTCTGGGATTGTTTTCAAAATTTTCAAATATGAGACACATTAATTTCTATCCCTGAAATATAAAAAAAATTCTGACTGGATTGTAAACCACATAGACCAACTTCTCAAGGAGAGAGAGAAAATGGTCATAGGAAGGACTGAACTAAACATAGGAACTCAGTGAGAGGCAGAGCAAAACTGGACCTAAGATGGCTAACAACTTTCTACTCAGTGACCTGAGCAGGGACTATAGTCTAGAATAGTAGAAAACAGAGAGAACAGACCTTTGGGGCTTTATGGTATGCAGGGAAAGTCCACACGGATGATACACAATTCACAATTTATAAATAAAATAGCAAAATAAATTAAGATGGTAGAGTTCAGAATAGCATGGGATAAAATACCTTCAAGACAGATAAAACTTGTAACTATGGCTATATTATTTGACCTACTACATCTTGGGATTGTGCTGTTCTCAGAAGAAAAAGTACACTTGACATTACTTGCAAACTACTGTCTAACCTCCACATGCTGGTATAATTTTACTCAGAATGACCTCCCATCATCAAGTTTAAAATCACTGTCGCCCCTTATTAGAAATCTCCAACTGGCTTCTTCATTTCTCTTAGAATAAAACTTTTAGCAATAACTGCAAAACTCCTGTGTTAAGGAATATTTGTCCACTGCCTTAAGCTCATCTTGGGTAACTTACGCTCTGTTTTTGTCCCGTTGTGCTTGCACAACTTATTTTCATGTTTTTTTTCCTCATGATTCAGTGCTTCAGATTAAATATGTCCCTCATAAATATCTCAAAAGTCAAATGTTTCTATCACCTCACCATTCCCATTACCTTACTGAACACAAAACTCATGATTTTGTATTTTTAAAATCTTGTTTGATTTTTTAAGCAGATTTTCATGAACTTAAATAGTATTACTTGTTTCTCCAGTCATTGCCAATTTCCATCCTCCAATACAATACAAATTCTAAGAAAGCAGGTAGAGGATTTATCACTATAATTTATATCTAAATGGTATTACATTCATTAAATATACAGTAAGTATGTGCATGAATAAATGCATGATACATGGTACTGCCAGACTAAAATGTTTTTGTAGTTTTTAATATCCTAGAATACTAAAATTCAATCTTTCTTAGACATTTTAATTTTTTTTCTAAATTGACTAAGGCCGTATGACATTTAAAATTTGAACATGTGAGCTTTCATCTCAGCACTTTGTGCTATTAACTATAATAAACATTCTTGAATAATAATTACATAAATTATATGATAATGTATACTGAATTTCTTCCTATGCAACGCTGATGATAATTGTAAAAATAACTATCAACTCTGCAATACCGAACTTGTCTTGGGCACTGTAATAGGACTTTTATGTTTCATTTAAACATTTTTGAAAAGAAAGCATTCTGAGACCAGGTTCAAAAATGAAGAAATCGAAATGAAGTGTATTTATGTGTCTCACCTATTATGGTTACACAGGCTAAGGAGCTAGATCATGTTTCAAACCCAAGAATTTGGTCCAGATTGATTTTGTTATGTCATGAGGCCTTAAGCCTAACCTGTATCTGTGAATATTTTATATAGCTTAGTATGATTAAATTGTATGTTTTAGTTTCTGCATAAAAATAATAGTTATTATTACAACTAAAAATAATTGAGTGCCTATACTGAGCAAGGCATTTTCAATATGTATGTTTCAAGCCTCAGTTCACACAGTAAAGTTTGGGAGTATGATGGTATTTTTTATGATGGTATTTATATGACAAAACTAGAGGATTATGTTGATGACTGAGTTGCCCTGGATCAGCCAAAAATCCCCATATGTACCATCAACTCCAAGTCTCTGGTCTAAGTTCATGGTAGTTTAAATGGAGAGATACTTGAATGTTTATTTGTTCATGAACTCTGTCCTAAATAAATGTATTTATTATCCCATTATTTTAAGATATGTACATGTAAATCCAATCCTTCTAAATCCAATAAGTATCAATGACTACTTGTTAAAATATTCAGCACTTTCAAATGCCAAGAAACCCATTTAAGGTACAAAGTAACATGGCATCTCACTACATTTTAAATTTCCTATTCCAGAAGACTTAGTCATATTTTCAACTTGAATTTGCAACAGCTGCAAAAAGCTAATGTGATCAGCTGATTCTAATTGTTAACATTATATATAATTTCAATAGAAATTATATTTCAAACTGTGATTGCCAATGTTTATATTTTGACTACAGTGCATTAAAATTAATTTACATTTTATAACTTTACAATATACAATATATCAAAGTTTGAGTCAAAATTAATTAAAAATCAACCTGTACTATGAAACCTAGAGAAAGCAGATTTTGAAGAATCAGTTTTAAGCAATGTTGTATTTATTTCCTTTTATTTTCCTTTCTCTGTTGTTTGGTTTATCTTACCTTCATCTCTTCAACTGCTGTCTGTAATTCATCTGGAGTTTTATATTCAAAATCTCTCTCTAGATATTCTTCTTCAGCTTGGGTCATCCATTCATGCATCTCTGACAGATCTTTCTGGAGGCTTACAGTTTTATCCAAACCTCCCTTTAAGGCTTCCTTTCTGGCACAAACCTTCCATAAAACAAGCAAAGAATGCATTTTGGAACAGATAGTAAATTAAAACCACATCATTGAAAAGTCTATAAATAATAGAATTCTTAGAGGATAAAGATGAAACAAGAATTTTATATGCATAAGAAAAATAACTCATGGAGATTAGATACACTTAATTTCACACAAGTATAAAAATAAGGTATATAAA
>NW_004524617.1:1677400-1689400 GCF_000260255.1 Octodon degus | reverse complement strand
ATCTTGTACAGCAATTAACCACTAGGAAGAATGTATGCAATGTGTTAATTATTGAAACTGTCCTACCAATTTGGTTTGAAACTCTTTCATTGCTAATTTGTTTCTCAATAAAGTTATGAAAAAAAGAAGGAATCATACTGACCAAAACCTGCAAACTTTCAGAGGCATTATTCAATTCAATTTTGAAGGTAATTAAATGTTGGGAACATATTCAAGTGTGCTTTCATGAGGCCTTAAATAAATTATGATACATACATAGCATGGGATATCGTGACACTTGTAAAATGAAAAGTTGATCAAAACATAATTTTCTGTTTAAAAAGTAAGCTGCTCAACAATGTGTGTGGTCATACAGAATGTCTGCACTTTTAAAACCACACATATTTTCAATAGTAAGATATTTCGTACAATGGAATTTACTATACACAAAGCAGAAAAGTAGCAAATCATAAAATATCTAAAACAAAATTGTACATGATAATGGTTTCGTACATAGTACCCTGTAGTATTACAGTGTTTATATATAATGTTTCACTCTTCTTTCAAAAAAATCACTCTATATCAACAACATTTCTCTGTGGAGTTAAATGGGGGCCTATAGATTAACTGACAAAGTTGTAATAGCAAAGTTTTAATATACACTGTATAGCTTGCTTAAAATGCAGTTTTGATGGGACTTTACCAAATATTAAAACTATGTAGGACCAGCATAACATTAAGTTTGACTGATATAATTTACAGCTCAACTACATTGCAGCTAATGTAGATAATATTGTATTTTTTTCTTTAAGGTTGAATGTAATAACTGATCTATTCAAATGAAAATAAATGTTTCGCTCTGACACAAGAAAATCAATAGGGTTGACAATAATATTAGCAAAGGCATAAGTATTATATGCATAGTTAGTGAGTGTATAATAAATCTAAGTAAACATAATATTAAATTTTTACAAACACAGATTTGCTATAATCTTCTGAAGCAGTTGGGGAAGCTACAAAAACCCTAGAGACTAATGGAATTTAGCCCAGTCACATATTATGCTTACTTAGGTTTATTATACACTAATTCAGGCCCTGGATTTATACTTTCTTCAACTCCTTTCTTCTTTGTGGTCATATTATAATTATGTTCATGGACTGCCAAAATATATGGCATATTATAAAACTAGAGGAAATATATCAAAAATAATTTTTTAAGGAAGGAGAGGTATTGGGTCTTTCTGAGATGACACCACAAGTGTATTAGAATGAACATTGGTTTTGGATTGGATCGTTGGACACAATCCCTAGCAATCTACCATTTATCCACTTGTCTTTATCTCAGCTTTATAAGTAACCTAAAAGATCTTATTATTGGTATATGTTTATAGCACATAAAAATTATATTAATCTTAGGGTATTACTTTTTCAAATTTAATGTTCCACAACTTTATGACTGGTCAGAGAAAGTGATATATGAAATGCTTACATCTTCATGAGTTAAAAGAATTTCTATGAAAAGGTTTTGGCTTAAAACGCTAATTTCAACTTGCTTTTATGACATTAGTGACCCTAAAATGTGTTCCGGAATCTGCCCAAAATATCCTGCAACGTGATCTGATTACATACATTCTGTATCTTTGACCCCACCCAAGTTTCTTTAATCTCTGATCTCAGCAAAAGATGAATTTGGTCCTGTCCAGACTTGATGGCTCCCATATAGAGCTGGTACTCTGAAGTCAGGTATCCTCAAATAGCAAATTTGTGTTTGTATACATTTCATATTATGTTTACTTAGGTTTATTATACACTCATCCAGGCCCTGGATTTATTCTTTCTTCAACTCTTTTCTCCTTTGTGGTCATATTATAATTATGTTCATGGACTGCCAAATCATTTAAAAAGATAAATTAATCCAAAATTACCTGGACACAACTCTACACAGTTAACAGATTTAAACAGCATTCTAGTACTTTCTGTTTTTCTTGATTTCTCAATAATTTTCTAGCTACAGTCTGTCTTTTCTCCTTATCAGACCATTGAAACTCTTCAGTAAGATTATCGGGGATTTTCTAATGCTAAGTTTTTTCAAGTCATGACCATTTAATTCAAATCACAAAACTTGAGATGCACACCTAACATACAGCCTTATTATATTACTTAACTGCAAACAAAGTTTCTTTTCAGGGAATCAGTGCAACCAAGTTGGAATTATCTAAATAAGAATCTAATGCCATTCTTAATGTATTTAAAGGCAGTGCAAACTTAATTTAGGGGTCTAGGGCTAGGAAATATGCTGGTCTATTCTACCTCATCATTTATCATTAATCCTAAAAAACATTAAGAAACAGTAATGTTTAAGTTTATTCTAATTTTAATTTTTATTTTTTTGATACAGGGTCTCACTATGCATTTCAGGGTGGCCTAGAGCTCACTTTGTAGCCCACGCTGGTCTGGAACTAGCAACATTCCTCTTGCCTCAGCCACTATTTATTTCTGTCTCTATTTTAGAATTAATGTGTCTTGTAGAATGTGAGTCTCATAATTATACTTAGATTCTTGAACCTCCTATTTTCTTAATATTAAAGTTTCCTAGGACACTTTTCAGTTGTTATTTTCTGGGTTTCTTTCCTCCCTTCCCAGTTGTTTTTTTGGTCTCCTTTCACTTTCATCCACTTAAAATTAATGTTTCCCTGAGTTCCATCATTAATTGTTATCTATCATTCTAATCTGTTTTGAAAAGTATTTCCTACTGCATTTTTTTCTTACATATAATTTAGTATTTCTGATCTTTCCCTAATGTTAAGCATATATTTATATCTATCTGGCCAATACACAGTAGAGTTCAGTATGCCTATCTTTTCTCCAAAAATATTCACATAATTATGATCTACATTAATAATACTAATTGTTAAACACATATGGCACACTGCTGATAACAGGCTTAGTTTAACTACTTTATTAATAATTTTACTTAGCCCCCTACCCAGTCTTAGATTTTACAAATAATATTTTGCAAGTTATTGATTAAGGTTATGGTATAATGCCACATGTTTTGAAAAGATCATTCTTCCTATTGTATTGAAAACAAGCTCTCTGGAAAGGGACAAAAGTGGGAACAGGAATACTATACAGGAATCTACTGTAGTGACATAGAAAGGAAATTTGTGGTAATTGCCCAAAGATGCAGAGAAATTGTTGAATCTCACCAACTTTGAAGGTAGGACCAATGTCATTTATTGATTTATTACAGGTTTATTTTTAAGAAAAAATATAGGAGGCAAGTACATGTCCAGAGCATTGGCTTGAATAATTGGCAATATATAGATATCGTTCGTTTTACAAGGGAGACTACTAGGGTAGTAGATTGGGTTTGTATCGAGAATTATGTGTGGTCATGTAACTTTTATTAAATATTATTTATCCATGGGGGATGTTAAATGGGAAGCTGAGGATTCAGACATGAGATTCAGGTCCAGCTTACAAGAAAAACTGAGGAAGAAACGATTCACAAGTTATATTTGACACCATGCTGCTAAATGAACTGACCTAGGGGCTGAGTATAAAGCAAATAAAAAGCAATACAAAGGCTGAACCCTGTGATACCTCAGGGTGTAGTAGTTGTGGTGAAACCATCACTAAGGATATTGGATGTAGTGCAGCAAATTGAAGGCTACTTCAAAACTAAGAAAGAATGATGGTACAAAAGCCAGTGAATAAAATACTGATTTAGTCATGTGAATTCACTGGTGACCTTGACAAAATTTTCTTCAATTTAGTGAGGATAAAATTTTCATAAAGTATGATCCAAGAGCAAATGGAAAGAGTATGTTGTAGAAAAAAGAATTTCTGCAAAGTGATAAAGAAATTGGAGAGATAGCAGGAGGAACTCTGGGACCAACGGATGACTTTTTAAGTCATAGGAGATGTGCCAGCATAGTTTTCTGTTAATGGAAATAATTTTGTAGGAGGAAGATGCAAGAGTAAGAGGGCTGCTCAGTAACTGGTACAATGTTCTTGTGCAGAAAAGATGGAAAGGAGGCAGTGCGCAAGCGCAGCACCCTGCCTTAGGACAGAAAGTCCATCAAAGTTAATAGCAAGTTAGCAAAATTTATGATATAGATGCAAGTGAGGGGACAGTGTGCACAGCTTTCCTCATGTTATTTCAGTGCTGTCAATGAAACAGGATACTGGCCATTTGGGATAATGAGGACATTATTGTTAGAGATCTAAGCAAAGGAATGTGGTTGGCTGCACCCAAAAGGGACACCAGAGGAGAGGAAGACAGTGATTTTCGAGTTGCCAAAATGACATCCTCCCGATTAAAGCACAATGTTTAATTGCATTAATCATTAACATCTAGTAATAATTAACACACATAATCATACATTATTTACTTGAAATTATATATATATATATATCATTGATTTTGTATATTTAATCAACACATGGATAGTGAATGTACCGCAATAGATACTATTTTATATACCTTACAAAGATTAAAAACTTTAAATATTAAATTATCAGTCAGGCATTAACATTCATTATATTTGAATGATTGAGAAACCAAACCATAAAAATTTTAAGCAATATTATAGGTTATATTAGAGGTAAGATTTAAGCTTAGGCCAAATGTTTCTAGAGCTCATGGTCTTATACTTCATGTTCAGTGTTGTATTTGCAAAGAATCCTGCTCTAGTACTTGTCCTTTTATATCTGGCTTCCTTCTATAGCATAATGTGCTATGTTGTGTTTTAACACCATTCTGGTTGACTCATGTTGACAGAACTTCCTTTTATAAGGCTGCATATTAATGATTCCAGATATTGAATAGGAGTGTTGATAGAGTACATCCTTGTCTTGTACTTTATTTCATTATGTATGCTTTCGACATTTTCTTTATTTATATGTAGTTCAACCAATGTGAGAATGTCTCCACATCTCTTCTGTTGGGCTTGATGTGGCAGTGAAGATGGGAGCACAGATATCTCTTTGAAATCCTGGTTTCAACATACTTTAACGTATACCCAGAAATAGGATTGCTAAATCAAATGTCCATCCTACTTTACAATTTTGAATAACCTCTATATATTATTTTCCACAATGGCAACACTGACTTGCTGTCCTACCAATCGCATAAAAGTGTTCTGTTTTCATCACATCCTCCCCAACACATAGAAATTTGTTTTGTTTTGATAACAAGGGTTGGGTATTATCTCTGTATTGTTTCATTTCCATTTACCTGATAACAATTGATGCTGAGAACCTTTCTATATGCATGCTTGCCATGTATATGTTTCTTCCAAAAGAATGTTTATTCAAGTCCTTTGCCCATTTTTAATTGTTTTTTTAATTTTTGCAATTGTAGCAATTCTCTTTCTAGATTCAGTATGAACTCTTTATCACATACATGGTTTACAATTTTTTTCTCACATTCCTATAATCTACCACACTCCAACACACAGAATCTGAATAGACTAGTATTTTCCAGGACCTGGAATGTGGGAACAGAGGCACATGCAGAAGTGACATTTAAAGCAAGCACAGTTTTCTTTAGGAAAGATACATAAATTCTAGAGATCTCCTGTACAACACAGGACTCACGCTTAGCCATACTGCAATAAATATTTTAAAATTTAGTAAGAGCAGAGACTATGCTGAGTGCTATCACAAAAGGATATAATTTAAAATAAAGTGAGCAGAAAGCATTTTGAAAACAATGAGTAGTTTTGGTCTCATGGGTGTACAAATGCCCTATGCATTAAATTGTATATTTAATATATACAGCTTTTTGTATGTCAGTTATATACCAACAAAGTAATCAAAGAAAAATGTTTCAACTCCCTAAGAGAATATTCATATATATTACACAAATTGGCCAAGTATCTTGGGACTGAGGTGTCTGGTGAAATTTAATTTAATTTAATTTTCTTCTTGAGAAATAGTGGGTATGGTTGAGCATGGTTGTAATGGAAGCACTAGGAAGCAGAGTCAGAAAGATCACCAGTAGTTTGAGACCAGCCTGCATTCAAGGCCTGCCTGAACTACAAAAAATTATGGGATCATAAAGTATGTTCAAACACTTCAGACACTTGGATACATTGTGTTTGTCCAGGCCTTGGCATCTAGTGAAAGATAACATGCTATATTTAACCCAGAAGAGAGCATCACACACTTACTTTGTGTGTAGATATTTGTATTTCTACAGCCTTATATTGCACACCCATTATTTTTTCTTGAATCCTGCATTAGTATCAACACTTGAGCCTTGCTTCCCTCCTTTTACTGCACTGTGTCCCTCTTCTGCAGTACCATAATTTCTTCCTTTCAAAACCTACATCTTAGGGCTGGGGAGATGGCTCAGTAGAATAAGTGATTGCCTGGGAAGCGCAAGAGCCTGAGTTCACTTCCCAGTTCCGCCAAAAACAAAAACAAGCAAATAAAAAATTCTACATCTTTTGGTGACACAGTTGGAGTCTGGACAGTGTGATATGCATGGAGAAGCAGAGAGATGTAAAAAATTCCAGGATAGTGCACAATTGGATCTAAAGACAATTGGGCTAACAAAATCACTATATGCATGATGCCTATGAGTTCAAATACTTCTCTTCATCAACAATCTTAGCATATATTATGGCAGATGGACAGTTTTAGGCAAGGTCATTTTAAGAATTAAGATATTTTAAAAATTATACTTCTGTGAATTGCAAAAATCTTGAGGTATTGGTACCATTGTTGACTTTTCATGTCATTTTTTATCATGTATTTGGCTGTTGTTTTTCTTGTGGCTCTAAACAAATTGGTGTTATTCTTTCTAGTTATCCATTGAGAACATTGTAAAATCAAATGTTGTACATGTAGACCTTCCAGGAAAATATCAATGGCACAAGCCATTATTATTATATTATTATTTATCTATTTATTTATTTATTTCAGTATCGAGGATCAAACTCGTGACCTTGCTCTTGCCACACAGGTGCTTCTACCGCTGAGCTATCTCCCCAGCCCACACTATCCATTATTTAAGTGATTTTTTTTCCTGACCAACTCTTCTAGCACTGACCTAACTAGAAGAACACAAGATAGCTGACCCAGGGCCCACTCATATGCAAGTTAATGAAACTGCTAAACATTTGGCAGTGATTGCATTACCTGAGCAACTTGCCTTGGATTTTACTTTTCTAAAATCTTTTCTTTCTTATATTCAGATGTTGCCTTTTGACATTATTTCTCTTCAGGTTTGAAAGGTTACTTGGAAATAACCCAAACTTGATGACCTCTAACCATACAAATAAGACCTCCCTTTAATTTAAAAGAGTATTAAAGAATTTAAAAGTGATCACTGCTGTAGGTCACGATTTTACCTTTTGAACAAAAGTGATTTGATATGTACTGCTTATGAATACAGTGTTTTACTTTCCTCAATGTCTTCCTTAAATGTCTATAAAATACTGTACTATATAAGAATGAGAAACTCATACTTTCACTTAGGTAGTCTTAAGTTATTCAACATCACTGGTTAAAATAAATGTATTAAAGAAGGCAAGCTTAGACATCTTAATCGTGACAAGAAAAAATTATGTACCATATTTGTGTACACATATATATTATTCATTCATTTTATTTCTTTTTTATGAGCAGACAATATTTATTGAGGGAAAGAAAGTTCCTGTCTGAGAGGAGCAGGAGAGGGACCCAAGAGGTTGGTCTCCCTCATTCATTTTATTTCTATACTAAATAGACATGTGTAATATGTTTGTTAAGCCAATAACTTTAACTTTTTGTGGTACTGGGGATTGAACTCAGGACTGCGCTTGCCAGGCAAGCGCTTATTCTACTGAGCTATCTCCCCGGGCCCATAACTATAAATTCAGGCACGAAAGAAAACATTCAGTAAAAATGATGCCTATGCATTAGATTTGATTTTGCCAGATGACACTTGTATGCAAGGTAAGCTTAAGACCCCAATATGAAAAAAATATGTATTATTTATATAAGATATTTCTACATGACAGAGAAAAAAGATGAATTTGTTTGCATAAATTGGCTTTTTAAGCATTAGCATAGTAGCAAAGCTTTAAATAAAGATAACTGTAAAGGAAGGTATTCTGAAATTTTAATGAACTGAGGCCCCCCAATGTGCAGGAGATGGTCCATACCTGTCGGCACATGTGATCCCATTGGGTGTTGAGTTCTTTGAGTTCTGCCTCAAGTCTAGATGCAAACTCAGGCTCGGCTTCAGTTTTGATCTTCTGGCCACCTTCATTGACACTGTTTAAGCTTGGCTGGATTGTCTGAATATCATTGACTAAAAGCTAAAGAAACAATTCAATTTAATCAGGATGAGAATTTACTACATATTATAAATACAACATAAATAGGAAATGTATAATTAGGAATCACAATATTTCATATGAATTTTTGTGTTGAAAATATAACAGATATAGCTAAAGCTGTAGATGGGCATATAACAGTCTTAAGAATGTTCAGTAGTTATTATGGCATGAGTGAAGTAGAGAATTATTTGTATGATATTATCTCAAAACCAAAGGAAAACAAAGTTAATGTTTCTTGTTAGGAAAAAATAAAAGTGTGAAAATGATGGGTTTCCATAACATTACTCTTTTTGAAAGGATTTTCATGAGTGTGAAGGCTATTTGAAATAGAGATTTGCTGTTTCGCTTTATTTTGAAAAAAATGTTTTTTAGAAACCTAGACAATTTTCTTCTCACAGCATGCCAATAACATAATGAATATCATTTGAAAAATCCACATTGTGTTATATTATAGTACAATGAATTACATGTGGAAGCAGTGACACAGTATGAGTAATTATCTATAATAAGATATGATAACTCCTATATTCCTTTAAGTAATATTAGATTTTATATTAAAATAACCTTACAAAATGATATCTGAGTACAAGGCAATGTTTTATTTATTTCTAATTTATTTCACCAAAGATTCCTCAGTTGCACTACTGACATTTTCAACTGTATAATTATTTCTTGTGGAGAGTCATGTAGAATGTTTACTGAGCTTCCCAGCACTACCCACTGGAAGCCACTGGCATCTATCCCTATCTCCCCCAAAAAGATGTGACAACATACACTGTCTCCAGATGTTGGGAAATGTCCCATAACAGCAGCAGAGAAATTTTCCCTACTTGTACACCACTGACCTAAGCAAATAATACTCTGATATGAAAGACTTCACGTGAAAGGCATATACAAATCTTACTCGGCACTGTTTCAGCTGTTTTTTAAGAATTTCTGAGTCCCCAAGGGCAGGCCACTCCTCCTTCAGGAAAACATCAACTTCAGCCATCCATTTCTTCAGCGTTTTTATGTGATTCTGGAATAAGAGACCCGTTTCAAAGCATTACTGGAGTACTGATTGCTCTTAACACAGTTCATCACGAGGCTATGTCTAAACAAAAGCCCAGAAATAACTCCCATGTTTGAACAATGTCTCTAAGTAGCTTTTCGGAAAAAGGATATTTTTACTACGACTGCATTTTTATAGTCTACTATATGAGTATTGGTATATGGAGTCTGCTAGTGTTAAAAATAAAAAATTACTACCAAATGTAGTTTTATGATGTTCCTCTTGAGAACATTAAATCATATACCCCTCTAGAGAAATTTTAAGTTACAAAACAACTCATGATAATACTAACAATGTGCCCTCACAGTCCATAAAACAAACTATGAACAATAAACTCAACATAATGGTGTCTTTATAAGCTCCCTAAACCCAAACATCCACGAATTGTTTTGCACAGCTGACAGTCCCTTCAGCTGGGAGCATTCAGACCAAGATTTTTCATCTTTAAAGAGAAAGATTATGGTTTTAATTTTTTATTTGTTTTTCCACTTGGAAGTAAGATCAAGTGGAAATGTATGTAAACTGCCATCATTTATAAATAACCAAGTACTTGCCACTTATTTTCTTTTGTCTTTTGAGACAGGGCTCCCTATGAAGTTCAGACTGCACTTGAGCTCACTTTGTAGACTAGGCCGGTCTGGAATTCATACCAATCCTTGTGCCTCAGCCTCTTGAGTGTTGGAATTACAGGCAGGTGCCATCACACCGGGCTACATTTTTCTTTTTAATTTTATCATTTTTTCTGATATTTTCATTTTGGGGATATTTTTCAGACATTTGATTTTTACTTCTTTCTTTTGTGCAATTCAACTATGCTACATGGGTGCATTATTTTTCCTTTTCCTCATTAAATTCTGTGAGATTGTGCTTCATACAAAGTTTCCTTTTTAATACAATTAATAATAATAATTTTGTAAGCATTTAAGTGAACCAAGTACTTCTACAGTGCCACATTGCTGATATTGTAAAAGGTTAAGTTAACTTTTCTTCCATAACCCAGTTGATCTCATACCATTCTTATGGACTCTTTCTTTAATATATTATATCTTTTTGGTACATGCTTCAGGCCTACTCTATGGGAATCTTTTGTTTACACCAATGCTAATAATCTTCCTTTGGTCTTCTCCCCAGTCTTCCTGTATGTGAATCATTCTTTTATATCAATGCCAATAATCTTTCACAAGACATCTTTCCAATTCAATGATGATATTTTGAAAATGCAACTAAAATTACATCTATCTTTAAAATATTGGTTACAGTCCTTCATAATTATTATTGGTTTTGTTCATGCTATTAATCACGTTATCACTAGGTTAAAATATATAATCCAAAGTGTGATATCCAAGACTACTCATAATCTACTCCAAGACCATTTCTCTAACCATATATTGAATTAAGCTTTACTAATATGTATTATCTCCACAATTCTGAATTTCTTTTTTTTTTCTTTTCTCTTTTTTTCCTTTTTGTATTTTTTACAGAAGGGTCTACAGGGTGTTCATGGGCTCACTACTACATCGGACTCATACTGATTCTCCTGTTTACAGCCTCCCAAGTGCTGGGATTACAGGCATGCGCCACCACGCTCAGTCTCAATGGACATCTCAGCACACCCCAGGGGTGGGGCTGGCAAGGGAGACCCAGGGATCAAACCCCTGGCCCCTGCGCCTGCTTACAGGTGCTTGAATTTTTTTTGCAGTTAATTAAACATACTCTGTTTTTAGCATTTATTCACAATCTAAATTCTACCTGTTGTAAATACAGCTGAGATGTTCTATGTTCTAATTACATTCCATAACCCCTTTTTTCATGTTGATGTTGGATTTTCTTTCCTGCATACTGTTAATAGGTTCACAATAATGTTTAGATTACGTATTGTACTAGGCTGAATACTAACTCTGCCTTCATAAAGATATTACCAACCTAGGCACTATAATTTATACATGTTACCTAATATGATAAAAAGACTTTGCAGAGGTAGGTCAAAAAGTTAGGGAAATAGAGATTATTCTCAATTCATCTGGCTAGGCATAAAGTAATTAATATGTTCTTTATTAAATTAAGAGGAAGAACAAGAAGGGAGGGGGAATGAGGTAGAGAATGAGAGACAGAGACACAAACACAGAGAGATATGCATAGAGAGATATAAACACAGACACATTGTCCCTGGAAAGGGCTTCTATGCTGGAATTGAAGATGGAAGATTGACGTCATGAGAAAAAATGTACATACTTCCAGAAGCTAAATGGCAAGCAAATAGATTGAAGGCACCAGAAAATTAAAGCCCTGCTGACACACTGAATTTAGACCACTGAGAATGATTTGAGACAACTGGCCTCGACAACTGTAAGATAACCAGTATTTATTGTTTGAAGTCGTTAAATTTATAGTAATTTTTTCAGGAAACTAATACAGCCATTTTTTCTTGCACTTAATGTGGGCTTATTGATGAGAACCATAGAATCGTACCCTCTTTGACCAACAGTACTGCAAGCCATGTGTTTTCATATATACATTTATGCATGCATACTTGTCTATGTATGTGTATAAACAGAAATACATCTTCATGTTCCTAGTGCTTAGCATTTTCCACATTAATTACTGACTTCTGAAACATTATTGGAGGAAAATTTT
>NW_004524617.1:1671983-1677300 GCF_000260255.1 Octodon degus | reverse complement strand
TAACGATCATCCAATGCTTTAGGACTTCTTGGTGTTCTAGAGTGGAAAATGTAGAAATAATCAATTCATGAGCTGGACTGGATTTTAAATCCTGAAGCACCTGGTTGCAATGCTTTGCCCTTATGTCATCATCCTTTTGAAGTTGTTTTTCTCAGAAATGATACATTTCATCCTGATTCCCCTACCATTAGAGGCAACATCTATACTATTAATTATTTTAAATATTTAGCCTATATTTGGATTCTAAAAATTAGCTTATGATTTTTACGTTATTTGATTATTAATATAGTATATCTATTAATATTCAGTTAATGGAAATCTGTTTGTAGAAGTAGGTGATATGATAAGCATGTAATTATAAATTAAACATTGTTGTGAAAAAAAAATATATATATATCAGTTTATCACTAGTTACAGGCAAATAATAACTTTAGGGCAAGCTGGGTAGCTCAGTGGACAAAAGCACCTGCTTAGGCAGACGCAGAGACCGGGGTTTGATCCCCAGCCTGCCATGCTAGCCCACACCCAGGGTAAGCTGAGATGGTGAATGAGACTGGGCGTGATGGTGCATGCGTGTAATCCCAGATCTTGCAAGGCTGAAAAACAGGAAGGATCACTACAAGTCCGATCTGTGTAATGAGACCCTGTAGATCCTGTACTAAATACATAAAACAGATAATTTTATTTTAGAGGACATTTCAATTAGAGGAATAATTCTTTTGAAAATTACAATGATACCATTTACATCCTAGTATTTTGGTGCAAAAAGCAAAGTAATTCTAAAAAATTCTAAGAAGCAGAACTCTTAGTTATAGTTTTCTTATTAAGAGTTAAATTATGCTTATTTGAGAACATTCTGTCTTTTGATTTGTTGATTGACTTTGAAGAACTCGGGAGATCATGCAACTATGTTTAAGTTGTAGAGGATGCTGTTAAGAGGGAAACAAGCAAATGATGAAGAATGGAAAAACAGAACCTTAGATTACCTGAATTTTTCGAAGTTTATTCATGTGTTCATCTAGCTTTTGACAATGCTCTAGGACCTGTGAGGAGAGCTTCTTCCAGCGTACCTCAATCTCTTCGAATTCTGATTGATATTTCTTGCTAATTTCAGAAGGCGCTTTCTTTGACATCTCTTTCACAGTGGAGCTGAGATAGTTGAGGCCACTTTGTTGCTCTTGCAGAGAACTTTGCAAAGCCTCAAAATTTAAAAGAAAAAGAATATTTACACTAACTGATGAATAATAATTGACAAGTTTCAGTTAAGTTCAGTGCTTTTCAAATAAAAGCTATGCAATCAAATTATAAATGCCATAAATCAATTAAAATGTGAAGAGCAATTTCAATTTCTTTATTTCCCTAAGGTTAGCTTGTACATTATTTAGTGATATTTTGTTTTAGAGTATATGCCTTTTGTTTATTTGGGTTTTTTTGATTTGTTTTGTTTTGTTTTCTTTTTGGAATAAGGTTTTGCTACATAGTTGAAGCTGGTCTTGAACTCACTATGTAGTGCAGGATGGCCTGGGACTCACAGCAATCCTCCTGTCTTGGACTCCTGAGTGCTGGGATTACAGGTATGTGCCACTACCCCTTGCCTATTTTTATAAACACTGTCAAATATGTTGACAGCTTTCTTATGGATACAAAGAATTTTAGCATACCTAATTTTATTGAATACTGTTTATGTTATAATTACATTTATGATGCAGTTATTGTGGTTTAACTATGTAAAATTTTCAATCTCCAACCATCTTGAAATATAACTTAAAATGTCAATTTGTGGGATTAAAATTTATTTATTTGTGATTATACTCATCTAAATAAATCATAGAAGGCTAGCCAATTACTGTCAATTAATCGAAGTTTCATATTTTTAAAAGGATATCATATCATTTTGAATTATTAAAGTATATTCTATGGTTGTTCAGGAAAAATTTATAATATTTATTTTACATGTATTCTGCATAATATGTGCAATCCACTATGAAAAGTAGCCTACCTTTAAGTTTTTCCCTACTTAACCATTAGTTAAATGATACTTTCTGCTACTAAAGTACTAAAGTCTCATGTAACAAATGAAAAAATCTTACCACTTGGTATTTTACATGAAATTTAAAATATTGACCATGTTATATGTACACATTTATTTTCTGTCTTTTATAATGTGTCATATTATGTAAATAATTTGTTGGACATAAAAGTTTTCTTGTTGCATAGGATCCTATGTTATTTTCTGCTACTTCATTTATATTTCTTTATTTTTCTTTCTTTTCTATTTATATTTCTAATGTATATTTAATCACATTTACATTTTACTGAAAACTTTCCTTTGACTTATTTTAGGCAATATCAGACATATTACTACATTTTAATCTCTGCCTTGCATTGAGAACCTTTCCCTGCATCATTAACTATGTTCAAAAGCTATAAATTTCATTACCTTTTCCAGTTTATCTAATTATCTAATTATTAATCCATTTTGAGGACTACAGATTCATTTATAGCTTTCCAATTTTGTGAATTATATCTCTATCTACTTATTTATCATCTATTTTTACCTATCTACCTCTCTTTTTGTGTATATACTATTCATTTCCATAAGATTAAGATTTCATGAAAATTATATTTATGTATAAAAGTGATTGGTTTTACCTGTTTTTTTTATTTTTAGTTCCGGGGATTGAACTCAGTACCCTGTGCTTGTCAGGCAAGCACTTATTCTACTGAGCTATCTCCCCAGCCCAGTATTACCTGTTATTAGAAAGGATTGCACAAACTTCCATGGCCAACTTTACATTAAATTTACATTCCAACATTGAATGAGATGTTTAGCTCATCACTTACAAAGTTGTACTCAGATCTTTTGTGTGTGAACAGTTTATTATGTGAAAAATAATGTCTCAAAATAAACGTGTACTTCATGCTTTACAATTCAAGTTACAATTTTTCACATAGGATCAACTGGTAATGTCACCTTTTGGTAGCTTTCTTATTAAAATTTTTCTTCTTTAAAGTTACAAACAAATTTTCCTTGGGCTCTTTTTTCTTTACAAATATTTCTGATGTTATTACAGTGGTTGTTAATACATTCATTGATTTTTTTGTACTCTTTCATCATGTTTTAAAACCTTTATAATTTTTTCTGAAGTTTTCTGAATTTTTAGTGTGCATGTTAATTTTCTAGGTCTTTTTAAGAAGGGTTTTTGTTTTCTGAATAATATATATGAACATTCTTTGCTTTCTTTTTTTTCTCAGTGGCAATGTTTTTCATTGGTCATATACTCATTAGGTTTTTCATTTTTGCTATACTAGTACATGAATTTTTGTTATTGTTGAGACAGAGCTTTTCTTTTCTTTCTTTCTTTCTTTCTTTCTTTCTTTCTTTCTTTCTTTTTTTTTTTTTCGGAACCGGGGATTGAACTCAGGTCCTTGCGCTTGCCAAGGAAGCGCTTATTCTACTAAGCCATTTACCCGGCCCTGAGACAGAGCTTATCTATGGAGATCAGGCTGTCCTTTAAGGCCCATTCTGGCCTCAAACTCATGGTAATCTTCCTACATGTGTACTATCACACACAACATTCCTCTACTTTCTAAGCGTTGAATTGTTGTATTGGAATTCACATTTTTTCAAAATATTATTTAACCTTCTAGCAAGGAATTATGATATTATATTTAAAATTTAAAAATGTTTTATTTTAATTCTCAAAATATGCATATATATTATCTCAGCTCTTAAGTATAACTCATGAATATGTTTTCAAATCCCTAAAAGATGGAACATACTGCATAGACAATTTGGAATCAATGAAAAATATATTTTATCATCTCTTACAAGTTATTTCTTTCATTTCACATGTATTTAAGACTATTAAAATGGTTACTAAGATTCAGATTGTTTATTACAATGTTATGCTTTAATTGGTATTTTAATCAAAATAAATTTATAAAAATATTGATTGCATCACTACCATTGGGGAAATGAATTATTAATAAGGAAGCAATAGGGAAAATAATATTGTTATAGTAATCAAAATTAATGTTTGAAAAATTATAAGAACACACACTTCATAAAAATACATCATAATTATCTTGAATGACATGTTTTTATTTACATGCATAGAGAGAGAAGTAAAATTCATAAATTATATTTTTAAAGCTGTATCATCATTATTTCAACTGTTATCATTTGTTATTATTTAGTTATAATTTTTAAGGTTACAATAAGGAGAACTCCACTGTGTTGATTATAGCATCTAAATATCTACAGACCTGCATCTCTCCAAGTCTCTGCTCCATGATTTCATATTCGGTGACACTAAGCTGAGGTATGGAGAGTTTGGTTTCTGACTGCTGGATCCATGTCCGGATGGTACTCATTGTCTCCTGGTAGCGCATAGGTGGCAAAGTGTCACAAACTTTGTCAAAGAGAAAGAACCAAAGAAGGAAAGAGAGATACAGGGAAAGAAGCAAGAAGGGAGAAAGGAAAGTAGGGAAGGAAGGAAGGAAGGAAGGAAGGAAGGAAGGAAGGAAGGAAGGAAGGAAGGAAGAGGAAAAAGAAAAAAAGAAAATTATTCAATCATTTTAAACTTTGTCATGTTTTCTAAGTGTCAGCAAATTTAATCATGCTACTAATTTTAAATATTAATAAAATATGACAACATGAAGTACAGAGTATGATCATGAATTTGAAGACAAATTCCTACGATAACTCAAATATTTCTGGAAGCTGACATAAAGTACAGTGAATTTTCAAATAAGTCTTGCAAACTTTGTATTAATAGGCACAGTAAGATCAAGAAATGGAGCAATAGAGAAGCTGAATAATTTGTACTAACCATTCAGATTGCATTTGGAGAAACTCCATATAGTTCACTTGCATGTATCATTGAAGGCTACTTCATTTCCATGCTATCATTTGCCTCTGGAGAAAGCAGTATCATCCAAAGCCCTTGATATTTCAAATTATATCATGCAACTTTGATTTTACTTAAATGAAACCAATTTATGTGTGCTTAGTATGTATCCAGAATTCTACAAAAATTCAACAATTATTGTTATTCTCAAATCTTAAAATAATCAGTGAGACAGATACTGTTAAATCCACTAATAACTGATGAAACTGCAGCTATTAAAAAAAGATCAAGCAATTTGCTTATTGTCAAGTACATAGTGTAGGAGCCAGAATTTAAATGGAGGCCCATTTGACTTCACAGTAAAAACCATGACCAAATGTATACTTAATCTGAGAAAATACACACTTGGTAGTGGTTGCACATAATTGGTAGCTCTTTTGATAAATATTATATAGTATGTAAAA
>NW_004524617.1:1661210-1662678 GCF_000260255.1 Octodon degus | reverse complement strand
ATCTGTTTATCAATAAAACTTTGAAAAAACAAACAAACAAAAAAAGAAACATCCAGCTAAATTGGAACAGCAGAGGTCTGGGTGTGGTTGAGGGGATTTTTTGAAGACAGAAATCCCCTCAGGGTGGTGTGAGTGCCACCAGCTAATAGGCTTCTAGACTGAATGAATTAAGGGGAAACGAAGATAGGATCACATGTTGGTTCCTTCAGAGGAGCTCTGGTCTCCACTTTGACCTTAAGCATTGTCTTCTGGCTTCCAGCATAGTCTTCTGTCTGTTAGAGTACTCTTCAGGCTTACTTCACATATCTTTGGGTCTCCTGACACAGACTCAGACAGGACACTACAGTGAGCTCCAGGCCTTTGACCAATCACTGGATCCTTTGGCTCTTCAATGTGTAGACAGTCCTTTTTCACTCTTTCACATCCGACTCTGGGGTTGGCATTGTAAGCTTACCTTATAAATCCTTATATATTTATACATTTTGCATCAAATTCATTCTCTGACTGATGCAAGGACCTTCAGTAATACTACCAAATCTTTCCATGATTTTCCAGGATCCAGTTGTTCTGGTCTTCTTTCTGTCTCTTTGATAGACCAAGGTCTTCTTTATCAATTTTAGATATTTCTTCTGACTTTGGTTTCTTTTAATGTCTTTTGTGAAAGCCCTCACACTGATACCTGTACATCCTACACATTTGGTTAAAAGGTCATTGATCTAGATGTCTGACACACAAATGAGTATACGCTGTGGCAGTGGCATTTAGATTTGCATTTCTATTATATTTTTTGTGAGCTTCACAAAGACATAAATATATTGGTCATGATTTTCTCTATCAAGTAACTATGACAAACAATTTCATAGCATATAATAGGTGTTCCCAAATATTTAATAATTAGTATATAAATGAGTAAAAAAGTGCCATACCAACAACACTGGAGCACAGGCTATACTAATGTACATTGGAAATTTGAGAACACAGAAAACACTTGTCGTGTTTATAACTAACATAGTCACTTTCATCATTTTCTGAAAAAAAGGAACAAAGCCAGATCAACCAAAAAAAGTCTTACTTAGGGCTTGGCAAGATAGCTCAGTAGTCTAAAGCTTAGGCAAGCTTAGGTGTGCAGTGACCATGGTTTGATCTCCGGCACCACATGCTCCACCAGCCCTGCCTTCTGGGTGGGCTGAGCTGGCAATAAATAAATAAATAAATAAAGTCTTATTTCATCTTAATTATTATTTTCTTGTCATAATATATACCTGACTATTGAAATGAGCTCAAACTCAATCAGACATTTTGTTCATTTCCATTGTTAAAAACATAAATATCTTTTGAAAATAGTTTATGAGAAATGAGGTCTTTCTTCTGTATTGGACATTAAGGAATGAACATAGCTTTATTCACTGATTCATTGAGCTATACCCCCAACCTCCTCCTCCTCCTCCTCCTCCTCCTCCTCCTCCTC
>NW_004524617.1:1654545-1661110 GCF_000260255.1 Octodon degus | reverse complement strand
TAACTAATTATGATAACCATGATTAAGGAGACTAAACAACATAGTACAAATTTTGCTTAGAATTATAATCCATAAAAATGGCATGACAGATTTGAAGGATAAATAATAAAAAAATTATGATTGCCAAAGGTGATGAGTGAAAATAAGAACTAAGTGGATGTATTTAACAATAAATACAATAGGCGGAATAAAGTATCATTAAACTTGAAGGTAGGTCAGAAGTAAACATTTTTAAGTTCTTGCTTTCCTTTTAATTGTGTTTTAACTTTCTATTTTTATTTCTTCTTTTAAGTTATTTCACTAGGGAGACTATATGATATTTACACATGTGGGTCTGGTTTATTTCACTTATGAATATATCTTCAAGTGACATCCACTTAAATATAAAGGCTTCAAGTTTATCGTTCTTTATAGCTGAGTAATACTCCATTGTCTAAAAATGCCACATCTTTTTCATCCATTCCTCAGGTGAAGACAGGGCAAGGAGAAAAGCTAGGAAACATGACAGGGGCAAAGCCATACATTTATATACACAAGGTGGGTAAGGCAATGATCCTGAGAATCTCCATCAGGTTTTTGAAACTAACAGTTAATTGGTAGGATTCTCACCCTGACTAACTATATATGCTGATGCCTGTGCATTAAGCAACTGCACTGAAGATAGCAATGTGTAACAGTAGGGTCATGCTAGGAATGCCTGTCATTCTGGACTTCGAAATAAGTACTCCTTGTCATGTCATACCAATTATTGCCATACTGTCTCTCAAGTACATGTTTGCTTAAAAAAAGGGTAATAAATGAAAACAAGAGACAAGAAAAAAAGAAGTATGAATCTGTAATAAATGGTGGAAATACAAATATTACAAAAGAAAATAGAATAGTCTATCAAAGATATAACCTAGGAAGTATGTGGCAGAATCCCTATCCGAAGAGATGATGCATGAGCATTTTTAAACATGTAAAATAAGGGGCCGGGGAGATGGCTCGGTAGAATAAATGCTTCCCTGGCAAGCGCAAAGGCCTGAATTCAATCCCCAGTTATGCCAAAAAATAAAAATAAATAAAATAAATAAACATGTAAAATAACAATGCAAAGTCCTATTTTACATCACCATGTCAAATGGCAATATTAAATATCACCATATTACTATATAGGCCAAGAATGTCACTTTGATATAATAATTCCTTGTGTACTAAATAAAAATATAGGGAAGTATATTTCATACTATTTACTGGGATATTCAGAAGGTTAACATAATTTTAAATGTGTTAGAGATGGCTACTGAAAACTTAGAGATGGATCCTGAAACTCAGTATGGTTACATTCATTTAGGAGTTCTGCCCCAAATTTATTTTAAGAAACTTGCTTTACTCTGAGCATATCTGATATCTTATTGAAAGATCACCTTGTGCACTTTAAAACTCATTGTTTTATTTCACGGGAATAACAGGTTTCTCTGCCGACTAGACATATTTGAGTGCCAGATAATTATCAAAAAACAAAAGGAAAGAGGAAGCTTTAGGATGGCAATAAAGTAAGAAAATTCTGAGTTACAGTCAAAGAGTTTTATTTGAGAAACAGATCTGTAAAGAGAGAACAGAGACAAGCGGTGGATCTTAAAGAGCAGAACAATTAATTTAATTGAACATAAATATGCACATCCTGGAAAACAGTGCTTGTTTCCCTAATGGCACTGACTGAGTCAACTATGTATTAGAAGCTTGTCAGTGATGATACTAATCAGCCCAGTTTTAGCCAGATGTTAAATATACTTCAGGAGGGAAAGATAAGTAGAGAAAGAGTTAGGACATGTTGGAATTTTCATTAGAGAGAGATCAACACATATTTATGAACATCTAACAGTATTTCTTTTCTTTCCTGTTTTTGCAGAAAGACGTTGTGTAGCATACTAATTAGGAAGTCTGCTTTTGAAGTTCAGAAAACTGCTTTTGGACTTGGCTATCTACTCACTTGCTTCAGCAAATTATTTAACCTTTTAGTGTCTTACATTCTGTGACAATATTTGGGGCAGAATGAGATGAGGTTATTTCCTTCATATATCAAATATGCTTTCAATAATCTGAGCGCTAGCAATGAAAAAATTTGAAAAGTCTCAGTTTTTCTGATGCTTAATGTTTAGTGGTTGACTCCACAAATAAAGTAACAGATGAATAAATACACAGATTAGAACAGATAATAGAAGTTATTGTCAAGAAAAACAAATAAGAGAAGGAATGAGAGGAAATGAGAGAAGGGGAGAGAGATAATCCTTCCAAATCATAGCTAAAACACATTTGAGATTTTAAATTCAATGCAAAAATCTGAAAATACAAGGAGATCTACATAAAGGATGGTGGGATGTCCACAGATTTGCAGAAGCAGGAAACCAATACCATCCTAAGTGTTAGAGGGACAAGAGGAGAGTTGCAAGAAAGTGTTATAATAATCCACAAATCAAAGCACCACTTCCAGAAGGTGAATTGCCAAGGATTTTGTTGAAACTCTGAGTCCTGAAAAATGACATATAGTGCAGTAGAGGACTCATTTTTAACAATTCAGAGAAATGCAACATGATAATTTCATCTACATCTGCTTCGTAAGTTCAGTATTCCTCAAGTGCTTTCTGCTGGCATATCCAAGCCAATATCTGGTATTTCAAAGAATCCTGGGAAATGTAGTCATAAGAAGAACAGGAGATGAAATTAAGAAAAAACAGGCAAGTGATCAGCATGAGGAGTGCAATGGATTTAAGCCTGACAACAGGGAATATCTATTTGTTTCGTACTACTCAATTCCCTACGTTTCTCAGGGTGTACATATTTTTCATTATGCAAGCATTTTGACGTTGTAAGACTTCCATGAACAGAGTAAAATCACATAATCAATTGTTGGGTATAATTGTAACATGATAATAAGTGATTGTGGAAATACACCTTAAGCAAGTTTTTAAAAAGTAAAGGAAGAATCCCTCTTCCTAACAGAGTAAAGGATTTCCAGACGAGGAATCATAAATGCAGGAATTCCAAAGCATGATTGTCATTGTTAGGGGAGGGTCACAGAAAACAGGCAAGTGTGACTAGAGCAAAGTGGAGTGTGGTCTGGGACAAAGGCAAGTACCTGTCCTTGGAAGTAATGAGCATGACAGTTCTTGTAAAAGATAATGAGAACCTATATTTTACTACATTAATCTATATTTTCTAATTCCTTAGTTCATTACAAGGTACATAACACATTTGATGCCACTATGATTATTAGCTCTAAACAAATATACTAGAAAATAGGCATTGTATAAGATACACTCAAGGCTAAGTAGAAATTATAAGACTTTATTATGAAGCTTTACTATGCCAATACACAAAGAAAACTCTCTTTAAATGAAAAGCTGAATAGAGACCCATTCATTTATTAGCTTTAGAGAACCAGATCCAGAGAAATTCAGGACTTGGCTTTTAAAAAAGTTACATTTAAAAGTGAAACATCTTATTGATATCAGACTTAAGTTTGTTGGGAAATCAATATTTTCCTCATAGTCACGTGTATCAGATTTAATATGAAGTTATAATTTTATTATACACTGGTGCCTTGGCATTTGTCACTAAATGCTTTCAGAAGTCTTGACATGTAACCAAACTATGAGTAACAAACAAATTGCTTTGGCAGGAAAGAGGAGCAAGTCTTGAGCCAATTGATGCTGACAAGTTCTGGCTTGTGTGCTGAGTATCAAGCACCCAGTTTCATATCAAACTGTATCAAGGACCAAATTCAATGAGATTTAAAGCAGTCACGTACAAAGGCATCATTTTACTTGATATTCAAAACACAGAGTTATCATTAATTCTGTTCTCCTTTAAAGAGAAATGAAGGTTGCAAGTTTTCTTTCAATTAATTCTAAGTACTATATTCAGAAGGATGAACAATATTCATAGAACATGATTCTCTGATTTGCTACCAGTTTTTCATTTAATGAATCCCTGTGATTTTTATTGCATGTATGTGTGCTAAAGAGCCTGGCAATGGACTTTTACAATGATCACTTCATATTAGTAAACTATGCTCAAGATATACAATTTACTTTTATATTTGAAGCCCCATCTAAACAAACTGGGCATTGTATTCTATTGAAATTTATAATAAGCAGAAAACGAATCTTGCCATAAAAAATCTTTTTTTGCTTTTTTAAAGAAACAAATTCCCAAAGGTTAGTTTGGGAAATAATTCATTTAATATAATGTCTTGGTCAAGGTAGAAAACAAAACAAAACAAAAAACTGCACACATATGAACATAAATTCATACTTTATTTTACTATATTTGGAATGTGACACCACATAATGCGAACCAACCTTGCTATCAATGTACAGTAAATGCTTTGACAAATTTGCAACTGGGTGGAATACTTTGTTTGAACCACACATGCTGGAAAATTCAAGTGGAGCATTCTTAATTCTATTTGAGATTAAAAAGAAAGAAAAAGCCATATGTAGAAGGCAATGCCCTGAAGCACAAATGCATTTTAGATACAAATATAGATTAATAATCCCACTAAGTTTCTCGTTACTGACATAATAGAACAATCAACACAGCTAATTTAATTATCTACCATACCAAAGGACCTCAGGAGTGCTTTGCCATCATTTAACCCTAACCCATGCCTATGAAACACATGACGAAATCACTGAATACTTAGCCCTATGTTACTGGTAAGCCCATGGCTTTCAGCAGAAAGTATTCTAGAGATAGTTTTTATTAGTCTGTTGCTAAAGTATTATATTTAAAATATAGATTATTTCTAAATGTGCTATGATTAGGCAAATATATCAGACAAAATAAAAATTAATAAAAGTGATTACATATCGATAAGCATGTGCTATAAATTACTGGTGAAATGAATGTTAAGGGCTACCATGTGGCACAACTATTTAACTGGGAAGTTAAAAATATTCCATTAATTTCTGGTCACTTAGTACATTCACATGAAGAATGGGCTGAGTGCCACTCATTCCACTAATTATCCCTGTGGTTTAGGTACCGTTCTCATAAAAGGCCCTGGATGCCATCTGGTATCAGCAAAACTCATGTGTCATTAGGAAACATCTTCAAGAACATCTCGGGATTTAAAGAACTTATAAAAGAATTAGTCAACTGAATTCGTGGTCTCTTCTAACATTCAGTTTAGCAGTTGATTTATTTTTACATTTGTTCTATTCTCCTAACCATGATATAATAGACTACCACAATACTTATTTGTTACAATATGAGTTGTTTCCCTAAATTTTCCTTGTGTTGCATACTTTTTAATAAAATGAGTCCTTATTGCACAGTAAGGTTAATTTAAAAAAAAACATTAAATTTTAAAAACGAAATTTTTATGTTTGCTCTTCCAACTTGACATTTAGCATATGTTCCTACTTTTCTTGAGGTAAGCAGCAATCTTTGTATCTCATGATATCAAATACCTAAAATGTTTCAAAACGTATGGGTGCTATTCTTGCTCTTGGAAGAACTGATAAAATAAACTAAATAAATTACTATTATTTAAAAATATTTTTTCTTAACTGACTTTCATGTGTCTATCATAATAAAAGTTTCATTGATACTTATATTAGAATATTTAGACTTTAAAAGTTTAAGAAAGTAATCTCATGGGATTAGAAATAGGAAGACTTGGGGGCAGGCCAGATAGCTCAGCAGACTAAAGTACCTGCTTAGGTAGACACAGGGGCCAGTATTCCATCCCTTCACATGTCATGCCAGCCCTGCCCCTTGGTGCACTGAGAGGGCAATTGAGACTGCATGTGGTGGTGCACACCTGTAATTCCAGTCCTTGGGAGACTCAAAACAGGAGGATCACTACAAGTCCAATCTACATAGTGAGACCTGTAAACACTATACTAAATTTTTTTTAAAAAAGTAGGAAGACTTCACTCAAGTCAAGCTTTGATTTCTACTTCCAGTCTCAGTGTCTTAATATAGAGAAGTGGGGTCTAGTTACAGAGTTTGAAATTATGGCCACATTAGCTTTGCTAGCTATCCTAAATTTTTTCTACTATTCCTCCAAAAGGGAAATTATTCCTTGTAATTATAAGATTTCCCATACAGCACACCTCTCCAGCTTATCATTTCTTCAATGCCTCATACTTTTTTTCTTTATCATCCCTATCAAAACTCTAGTCTAAGATGGACCTGCTCTTATTTCTCCTCTAATCCATATTCCACTTGTTTTCTTCACATGTCAGACACAGGTTGATATTTTAGAAGTGAATATCAGATGAATTAATTTCCATAACAAATTTTGGTAGAAAATTTAATTTCTCTTAAAATAAAACCTAAAGTTGTACAGGTTAGTTATAGGGGCTGCAATAGTTAACTTACTGTGTCAAGCAAGAAACATCCAGCTAGCAGACCCAGTCCTAGCCCAGCTCAGTCCTGGCATACACGCCTGAAGTGTAATCCTGCAGCTGCAATCACTGCAGGGGAGAGTGTAGAGAATAGATCCAACCAGCTAGTCCAGGAGCAGAACATCTCGCCACAGGGCCACAACAGGTTCACCATTAAGGGCAGCAGC
>NW_004524617.1:1642221-1648775 GCF_000260255.1 Octodon degus | reverse complement strand
CTCTCTCTCTCTCTCTCTCTCTCTCTCTCTCTCTCTCTCTCTCTCTCTTTGGGAGACAAGACCTTTCTAAATTGTCTAACCTAGCCTCAAGCTGGTTATCTTCCTGCCTCAGTCTCCTAGAGTGTGAGAATTCCAGGTTGTTATGGTTTGTGTCTAGTTGTCCCCCTCAAAGCCTCACACACTTATTGGGTGCACTTCTAGACATTGTGATTAATTCATGATCCAACACTGTGATTATGGTTGTAAATGCTCTTGGGATTATGGATGTGAGTACTTCTGGGATTGTAGGTGTGAATTGTGCACCCAGCTTTGGGTGGATAGTCTGAATGCAACATAAGAGAGACAGAGAGGATGCTTGCTCTCTGCAGACATTGTTGCCACTATTCCTCCCATTTGCTCTTGCTGTTTTGCTATTTTCCATTGCCATGAACTGCTACCCTCTGCCACATGCCACTCTGCCTTGGATCCAGCTGAGTATGGACTGAAACCTCCGCTAACTATAAGCTAAAAACTTTTCATTCCTCATTTTGGGGTGTCCAGTATTTTGTCCCAGCAATGAAAGAAAAGTAACTAAGACATAATTAAGTACCAGAGAAATTGGGCTGCTGCTGTGGCTAAATCTGATCATGTGGATTATGGGCTTTTGAGAATGGTTTGTGGGAAGAGATAGGAAATCATTGGAGATGTCACCTACTAGAGAATTTCTGGAACAACTTTAGCTGTTCTGCATGGCAGATTTTCGTCAGAACTCAGAAGACCAGAAGGCTGATAGAAATCCTGCATATAAAGACCAGGCTGGGGAGGTTTCTGCTATGAAGGACTGCGATTGTCAGTTAGACTCCAGACTATGTGTATTTTGGCTTCGCAGAAAGTTTGTCTGCATTTTGCTCATTTCCAGAGATTTTGTCTGAGGATGAGATTATGCATGACAGACTGCTTAATTTTGCAAATGAAATTTCAAGGCAGTCAAGTGTTGAAGTAGTGGCATGGCTATTGCTGAAGGCTTTTAGTCAGATATATATTCAGAATGAAGAGGAAAGAACCCAGATGGATGATTTAAAATGCTGTAAGTTTGGCCAGAACGGAAGTGCCAATAAATGTGTGGACTACAAAGATAGATCTGAGAGGATCTCCATTGCTGGGAAGGAAATGGAGATTAGAAAGGATGTCCTGAGGGCATCACAGGAGGCAGCAGCTCTCCAAGTTATGCAGCCTCAGAATTTCATGAGCAAGGAACTTTGCCATGAGGAGAAAGCTGTATAATGTCATGTTCCAGAATGGTATCAGCAAAGAGAATTGGTTTCTGGGAATCAGGGTCTGGGTGCTCAGCAATCTAGGCACTTGACCCCTACAGTCAAGAAAGAAGGAAACCTATTTATTATTCAGCTGGCATCAAACCTTGGTATCATACACATGGTGTTAGTTTTAGGCACAGGAAGAATGCAAGAGTTCTGAGCTTCAGAAGGCTTTCACCTCAACTTCAGAAGGCCTGGCAGTACAGGGAGTATGCCTCTGAGAGGTCAGTGAGTGAAGCAGAGAGTGAGAAGCTTATCATGTAGTAGAATGACAGAAGTTTGGAAAAGCCAGGAATGTGGATCATGTAAGGGAAACTGCAAGGAGGGAACAAAGCCAACATAGTAGAGAAGCAATGGGAGCTACTACCAGGAGTGTCTTAGGGGCAGTCATGTAAGGCCTTTGGAGCTCACAACTCATCACAAATTGCTTCAGATGTTCCACATGGAACTATAGGACTTAATGTTCACCCTTTTGGATTTTGGACTTGCTTAGGTCCCAGAGCTTGGTAACCTGCTGTATGTATCTTTGGGAATGGTAATGTTTATCTTGTGCCACTGAATGTTGCAAGTGTTTAACATTTCATTTGTACAGGGACTCATAGCTGAGTTTGTCTTAGACCTTGGAGGAGACTTGGAACTTGGACATTTCAACAATGCTGAAAACTGTTAGGACTTTGGCAACTTACAGTTGGATTAAAATGCCTTTTTCACAAAGGGATATCCATGAATCTTTAGGAGTCAAGGTGCAAGATGTTACAGTTTGTATATAGTTGTCCCACCAAAGCCTCATGCAGTTGTGGGGCTGACTTCTAGACTTTGTGATTAATTCATGATCCAATGCTGGGAATATGGGTGTGAGTGCTACACCCAGATTTAGGTGGATAGGCTGAATACAATGTACGAGAGACAGAGAGACATACTTGCTGTCTGTAGCCACTGTTGCCATTATTCCTCCCATTTGCTCTTGCTGTTCTGCTGTTGTCCATTGACATGAACTGCTACCCTCTGCCATGTGCCTCTCTGCCTTGGAGCCAGATGAGTATGGACAGAAAAATCCACTAACTGTGAGCTAAATAAACATTTCCTTCCTTAATTTTGGGTGTCAAGTATTTTGTCCCAGCAACAAAAGGAAAGTAATAGAGACACAGGTGTGTATCACTAAGCCAGACTATACACTAGATCTTACGTTTTTAATATTTATCTAGGAAAGAACTTAGCTTTTCTGGTTTGGAGTTTCTAGGAAAGTATCTTAGCAATTGTCTTGGGAGCTAACTTTACCTCCTCAGTCTTTTTCACCTAGGCAAATTTTAATATACTTTTGCTTTCTCTACACATTAACCTATTATGCATAATTCATATAAGTAGAATCACACAATACATGTTTTTTTGTGACTGGCTTCTTTCACTAGATTCAGCCATGTTGTAGCATGTTTTACTTTTTTATTCTTGTTTTATTACAAAATAATATCACATTTTATGGATATAGACATTTTTCATATATTTATGAGTTGATGGAAAATCAGTCTGCTCCTTTATCAATTATGAATAACATTATGAAATTCACATATACTGTATACTTCTCCTACCATTCTACCATCATGTTTTCAGTGATTGAACTCCCATCATCTCATATGTGACATTTGAATAATAAAATACATACTCAAGGGTTGATTCTGGGAACTAAGTAAAATAATTTATATGGAGTTTATTCATAGAATGACAAGCAATAGGACTAGAGTATGCATTTTGTCTTTTAATATTATCTTCTTGGGGCTGGAGAGATGGCTCAGTGGAATAAGCACTTCCCTGGCAAGTGCAAGGGCCTGAATTCAATCCTCGGTTCCGCAAAAATAAATAAATAAATAATAAAAAATTATCTTCTCATGGCACTTATGCAAGGGTACAAACATTAAATTTTAAAAGATTTTTCCATTGTAAGAAATCCAGGGTAGGAAAACTTTTTAAAGGAAATCAAAGTTAGCACAGATGGTCAGGTGCTTATGTTAAACATTTTGCAGATTCCTTAATATGTTGAAAGTAGTGTGGAATAATCAGAAAATTGAAATTTACTTTCTGGTGCTTTTTTAGGAGTATATCATATATATGTGTAATTATTTGAAATACTTATAAATTAACTAAGCAAAAAGAAATATGATTTAATATTATAGATTTCTTTTACTATGTGACTTTTATAATAGTGCAGGAGCAATCAACTAAGGCAATTATTGCAAATGATAAGATCAAATATCAGAAGTTTTTTAGTAAATAAAGTAGAGGAGAATCCATTTCATTTGGAGATAACTGAGTGAAAAGCTTGGAAAATTTATTTTTAAAAATCATCTTAAGTTTGTATTAAACAGAAAGGATGATATAAATGGACTGATGACTGTTTAGGTAGAAAGTTCATCGTAGGAGCACAGAGAAATCTCAAGTATGAATCATTGACATTCTGAACAATTTTAAGCTGAAATTGATTAAACTTTAATATAATTAATAGGCATATATTTTCTTTTCTAGTGAAAGGCTCTTTTGCCCACCAGGCACAGAATAGTCATTAAAGAATGCTTGATGTTAGGAAGGATTATGGATTTATTGAGAACATCAAATACATTACTATTAAATAATGCTCAGAAAATTGAGACATTGAAAAGATTTCTCCCAGTTGAATTACGGAGGCACACAAACGAGTGTAATGAAATCCACTAGAGGGAGCTGATATTATTTTAAAGTTTCACTACTAGATTCCCTACCAAAAAAATAAACCACTTAGCAAAACCACTTTGAAATATAAGAAAAATCTATTTTTACATTTTGTTGTATATTCATCATTCCATTTTTATAAAACTAAAAAGTTAGGATATGAAGAAAGATTCATGTATTTCAATGTATTAATTCTATATAAATAGTTTGAATATTTACAAAGGAAAACAATAGGAAAAGAAGTTTCTCAATAAGTTAAAGTTTTGATAGAAAACAAACACATTCTTGTACTTCCCATCTTGAATTTAGAGAAGGAAATTTTATAAAAATATTTGATCTCAGTGCCTCAACTCCTCATTATACTCTGTAATCTTTGGTGAGTGACCATAAATATATGCACACACATGTATGGTGGGAGAGAAACTAATTTTCTATTGTGTTAAACTGTTCATGAAAACATCTTTCAGAGAAATTTTGGTCTTAATACTTAAAATTATGTGTAGAGATATTTTTAGCACAAAGTATATATTAATATCACAGGAATAAACGAGTGATAAAAGAGACATCCTAAAATTTATTAGTTACATGGTGTGTGTTTGCATAATTGTTCCACTTTTATATTTTATTTTATCATTAAAGAAGGAAAGGAGGATTGTTATAATTATATGGATTAAAAAGTAAAATGTAGTCCAAAAAATTGTCTGTTGCTGAATTTCAGTTATCCACATGTATGCAGTAGTTATACTTCTAAATCTATTGCTTAAAGTATCAGAAACACCTACATAAATATCCTCGAACAGAGAGAAAACTGGATTTAATGAAAGTCCACTTGCACTATCTCAATTATGCTTTTATTCTCTTTACTTTTCAAAATGACTGATTCTCATATGTGCAAACCACCAAGGAGTAACTATGTCTATAGAAAGCATGTTTTATTTGTTCTAAACAAAATCTTGAAATTATTATGGTAGAGAACTCTAATGTATCTATATTCCAGCACAAGTAATTCATTCCTTGTTAATAGAAGTTATAGGTAGGAAGATTCCATTGACAGTTGTTATTCTTTTGTGTTAGTACTTTCTGTTTCCCACAAATAATTTGAAAAACTTCATTTAGCTCTTTTAAGTATTTTTACTTACTTGTCTGTAGCTCTTTCTCTTTGGCCTGCATTTCAGCAAAGACTTGGTTAAAATGATTTGTAAAGGCCACAAAGTCTGCGTCCAGGAACATTGGCCCTTGTCCTTTCTCTTTCAAGGCTATGCTTTGAATTTTTAATCGCTCGATTTGGGGTTGAAGTGCTGACATCCGGTTGACTTCATCCTGCATGATAATTTAAAGTATTAAAAGAAATAAAACTTTTACCCTGAATATATTATAGTTTAGCAAAGGACATTGTGAAACAGCAAAGATGCAATATTAGCTTAATACTCTTAACAAGCATTTAATTGGAAATGTCTGGGATGATTTAGGTAAATTTCTATCATAACACATCAATTGTATAAGACCATGAGTCTTTGCTCAATTGGTATCATCATATATAATGACCTTTAATTTCAAGATGGCATCACTTTTAGGTTGCTATTAGGCACAAATTTGTGTGGCTGAAAGTACTATGAATAACCTATAATCCTTTCCATAAAATAAAAATAGATATTAGCCTGTGAAACTGTGTGCCTTTGTTTTAAAATTAAAGGCAATTCAATAAACAAAGATTTTCTCTCAATTTATATGTACAAAATAAAAATTATTTTATATGCAAATGCATATAATTCTTTATATAGCATGTATATATATAACACAGTATATATGTATATATATTAAATTGCAAATACATAAAATATTAGATTATATTTATGTGTCTAACATTTTTATGTATATACATATGTGCATACAAACTTAAAATTTTTGTTTAATTTTATTCATTTGGTACAGGGTCTTACCACACAGCTTGGACTCCTAGTGATCTCCTGCTTCAGCCTCCGCAGCACTGGGATTACAGGCATGTGCCACCACCCCTCATCTCTATAGTTGGCTCAGTGTACTCTTGGGTGTTGCCAGCAAGGCACGTGGTGCCTGAGATTGAATTTAAGTTCCTGCACTTTCCTAGGCAGGTACTTAGACTGTTGAGCTATCTCTGAGGCCCAAAATTTAAATTTAATTATATTTAAATCTGTAATCTTCTAAACTTTGCATGGCTTCAGTACTTCTTATCAGATAGGAAATTGTCCCACTCTTTTAATTAGTTGATTACTTGTCTGGGTTTTATTTTGACCTAGAACAATTACTAATAGCACCACCTTTCATTTTCAGTGCATTATAATTTGGATTGTAAAATCAGGTAGATACTGGGGTGCTGTATGATACAGTAGTCACCAGACACATTTGATCACTGAACATCCAACTTGTGGTTAGTTCACACTTAAATGGGCTGGAATTTTGAATGGACACTGACTTTCGATCACTGCACATGCAAAATGAAGAACATGAACCATCTCACAGATTTGTAATTTTCACTGATACTTGAAATGATATTTTGATAAATCTAATGTAATACAATAA
>NW_004524617.1:1640625-1642121 GCF_000260255.1 Octodon degus | reverse complement strand
CATTTACAGAAGATGTAATCCCTATACTCCTCAAAGTCTTCCATGAAGTTGAAAAGGAAGAAATCCTCCGAAAATCATTCCTGGAGGCAAGTACTATACTGATATCAAAACCAGGGAAAGACGCAACTAAGAATGAGAACTAGAGGCTGATCTCCCTCATGAACATAGATGCTAAAATCCTCAATAAAATACTAGCAAATAGAATACAGCAAATCATGAAGATGATCATACACCATTACCAGGTAGGACTCATCCCAGGTATGCAGGATGTTTTAATATTTGAAAATCTATAAATGTAACACAGTATATCAATAGAGCAAAAGTAAAAACCACATGATCATCTCCATTGATGCAGAAAAGGCTTTTGACAAAGTCCAACACTCATTCATGTTCAAATTCCTACCGAAAATTGGAATAGATGGCCTCTACTTCAATCTGGTAATAGTCATTTATGAAAACCCTACAGCTAACATAATCCTAAATGGGGAAATATTGAAATCTTTTTCTCTTAGATGTGGTACAAGACAAGGATGTCCACTATCACCATTCCTATTCAATATAGTTCTGGAATCTTTAGTTACAGCCATTAGACAAGAAAAAGAAATAAACGGAATAAGAATAGCTAAAGAAGAAGTTAAATTATTTTTATTTGCAGATGACTTGATACTTTACTTGGGAGACCCAAAAAACTCTGCCAAGAAGCTACTGGAACTAATATAGAAATTCTGTAACATAGCAGGTTGTAACGTCAATGTCGAAAAGTCAATAGCATTCCTCTACACAGATAACAAACACACTTAGAGGGAAATTAGAGAAACAATAACTTTTACAATAGCACTGAGGAAAATGAAATACCTAGGATTTCATCTAACTAAAGAAGTGAAAGTTCTTTTCAAGGAAAATTACAGTACTATGAAAAAAGAGATCGTAGAGGATTTCAGAAAATGGAAAGATATTCCATGCTCCTGGACAGAAAGAACCAACATTGTGAAGATGGCCATACTCCCAAAATTGCTGTACAGATTTAATGCAATCACCATCAGACTCCCACCAACATACTTCACAGAGGTAGAGAAATGATTCCTAAAATTTATCTGGAACCAGAAAAGACCTAGAATAGCAAAGGCAGTCCTGAGTAATAAAGACAAGGCAGGAGGCACTACAATTACTGAGTTGAAATTATACTACAAGGCTACTGTGATAAAGTCAGCATGGTACTGGCAACAAAATAGACCTGAGGATCAGTGGAATAGATTAGAAGACACTGAAGCCCCTTCAAACACACTCTGCCCCCTTATCTTTGACAAAGGGGCCAAACATGCTTACTGGAAGAAAGATAGCCTCTTTAACAAATGGTGCTGGAAAAACTGGCTCTCTACATGCGAAAACTAAAACTTGAACCAGGTCTATCACCATGCACTAAACTAAAGTCAAAATGGATTAAAGATCTAAACATTAAAGCAGAGACACTAAATCTCCTGGAAGAGAAAGCAGGA
>NW_004524617.1:1638662-1640525 GCF_000260255.1 Octodon degus | reverse complement strand
GACGGGAACCAAAATGCAACACAAGGAATTGCAGTTAGGATGAATCACTTACAATGTCTGCCAAGGCTTTTTTTTTTTTTTTTTTTTTTTTTTTTCTTTTGGCGGAACCGGGGATTAAATTCAGGCCATTGTGCTTGTCAGGCAAGCACTTATTCTACCCAAGGCCCCTTATTTATTTTTTAGACAGACCTGTTCTTCACTTGTTTTCATACTCATGTTTCCAGGAAAAATGCAACTAGTTTGTATTTCATGCATAAATTACATAAATCTAAAGAGATAGTTTGATATGCTCTTTTGAAAATTATTATTATACTTGCTTATATATAATGTATATTTATGCTGCCTTTTAAAAAAGTAATTGGTAATTGTTTAGCATTCATTACATGAAATCTAATACAATTAAAATTAAAATTTGGATCATGACCCAAGTATAAATTTGAGAAAATTAAAAGTTACAGCAATTATCAAATAAATTTAAATCTGAGCTTCCTAGAAATCACAACACATAGGTGAGAAAAATAATTATTAATGTTGGATATATGCATTTTTGGGGGCAGAGAATGATTTGTTTTAACACTGGCTTAGATAAATGTATCACATAAATCATTTTGTGGAAACAAGACTACATGGTCATTAAGGTCCCTTGTTCTGAGTTTTAGAAGATATAAAGATAACTATCAGTGGAATGTTATGTTATTATTACTATGTATATTGATTTACATCAGCTAATCTTTGATAATAGAAAACTTTTGGTAGGTGAAATTGGAATATATTTAGAAAAAATCTGGAGAAAAAACATCTTCTTCATTCAACTATAGGTATTTTCCTTCATGTGTTAGGGGTTTAGTACATATCCATGGTTAAAGAACTAGACAAAATATAAAGGGCAATATTATTCTGCATTTTTATTATAGTAACATACATGATTCCTACAGTAGATTAGCAGTTCTGGCATCTGCTGTGAACACTTAAGAATCTGACTTATATTTGGCCAGATGGAGGGCAGATATTTTTTGTGTTTAGGGAACCCTAGAAGGAGTTTATAGTATAACCAAGTATGCTGTGCAAAACAAAGGGGACTTTGAATCTAATAAAACATTTGGGTAAATTTTCAGTTGAGACTGAAAATTCTGAGAATAAATCATGGGAGAGATCACTTTGAATTGAAGTATTCAACATTTAAAGTAAGTTAATAATTATGTATTATTTCTATGGAAGGCATTGGTGTGGCTCACAACACAGTGTAAAACATCTTCTCTGCTTCTGTTTATCCTTTAGAATTATATGCTCACCTGATGAAGCTGTTGTACTTTCCTTGAGAAAGGGTCATGGATTTGTTCCAATTCTGAACAGGTTTTCTAACTTTAAAACAATTCAAAGTCACTTCTGTTGAGCATTATATTATTAACTAAATCTACCCTTCAATATAAAAACACCTTGAAATAGCAAAAAGAAATGACACACTGTGTACAATAATTTAATTACTTGTCACCAAATACAGCCAAATAGCATTACTTTAGCTCTTGTGTGAATAATTTTAAGCTGATTTGGTTAAATATGTTGTTTACACTGATTATTAAATTCAGAAAATAAAGGGCAAGAAGGAAGTAATAAAGAGAAATCAGATTCCATCATCTGAATGTGGACCTTTGTGGCTGGATACAGTAAAGGAAATACTTTTAATTTGTATGACCCCATCAATCCAAAGAGAATATTTAATCCATTTACCAGTGATCTCCATTTGATTCTGTTTAACACTAAGATCCTAGGATAACACCAAGACTCTAGAAATGTCCCCCAAATCATGGTGTGGAAATCTGTCTGTCTGTCTGTCTGTCTGTCTGTCTGTCTGTCTGTCTGTCT
>NW_004524617.1:1636617-1638562 GCF_000260255.1 Octodon degus | reverse complement strand
AGTCAATAGCATTCCTCTACACAGACAACAAACACACTGAGAGGGAAATTATAGAAACAATACCTTTTACAATAGCACTGAGGAAAATGAAATACCTTGGAATTAACCTAACTAAAGAAGTCAAAGATCTTTTCAAGGAAAATTATGGTACTCTGAAAAAAGAGATAGTAGATGATTTCAGAAAATGGAAAGATATTCCATTCTCCTGGATAGGAAGAAACAACATTGTGAAGATAGCTATACTCTCAAAATTGATGTACAGATTTAATGCAATTCCTATCAGTCCACCACCAAAATACCTCACAGACATAGAGAAATCACTCCTAAAATTTATGTGGATCCAGAAAAGACCTAAAATAGCAAAGGCAATTCTGGGCAATAAAGACAAGGCAGGACGCATTACAATTCCTGACTTGAAATTATAATACAAAATTACTGTGATAAAATCAGCATGGTACTGGCAACAAAATAGACCCAAAGTTCAGTGGAATAGATTAGAAGCCCCTGAGTGGAATAGATTAGAAGCCCCTGAAGCCCCTATGAACACACTCAGCCCCCTAATTGTTGACAAAGGGGCCAAACATACTCACTGGAAGAAAGATAGCCTCTTCAACAAATGGTGCTGGAAAAACTGCATCTCTACATGCCGAAAACTCAAACTTGACCCAGGTCTATCACCGTGCACTAAGCTAAAGTAAGAATGGATTAAAGATCTAAACATTAAAGCATAGACACTAAATCTCCTGGAAGGGAAAGTAGGAGGAACTCTTGAAGACATAGGGGTAGGCAAAGTGTTCATGGACAGAAATCACATCGCACGAGAAACAGTGAAAGAATTAACAACTGGGACCTGCTCTTACTGAGAAATTTTTTCACGTCAAAAGAAATTACCAACAAAGTGAAAAGGCAACCCTGAAATTTGGAAAAAATCATGACAAATAAGTACTCAGACAAAGACCTGCTCTCTAGAATCTATAAAGAACTAAAAAACACTAGGTCCCCAAAATTTAAAGACCCCATCCAGAAATGGGCATCCGAGATGAGCACACACTTCTCAGAGGAAGAAATTAAAGAAGTGAATAAATATTTTTAAAAAATGCTTCACATCACTAGCCATCCGCGAAATGCAAATTAAAAAAACATTGAGATATCATCTCACCCCAGACAGAATGACTATCATAAAGAAATCACCCAACAACAAATGTTGGAGAGGCTGTGGGGAAAAAGGAACCTTTTTCGACTGCTGGTGGGAATGTAGACTGGTGCAACCATTATGGAAATCAGTGTGGAGACTCCTTAGAAAAGTTGGACTGGAAATCCCATTTCAACCACCTATTCCTCTACTGGGAATTTTCCCAGAGGATCTGAAAACACCATATCATAGTGATATATGGGTGCCTTTCTTTACAGCAGCACAATTTGTAATAACCAAATCTTGGAAACAACCAAGATGCCCATCACCTGAGGAATGGTTGAGAAAGATGTGGTATTTTTACACAATGGAGTATTATTCAGCTATTAAGATGATAAACTCGAAGGCTTTATGTTGAAGTGGATGCCACTTGAAAATATACTCAAAAGTGAAATAAACTAGACACACGTGTAAATATAGTGTAGTCTCCCTTGTATAAGAACTCAAAAAGAAGAAATACAAATAGAAAGGTATAATACAAGTAAAAGGAAAGGAGGATCTCAATGTCTAACTAACCAAGAAAGGGAAAGGAGAAGAGCTAGGAAACATGAGTAAGTCAAGCCATACAGTTATATGTAGAAGATGAGCAAGACAATGATCCTGAGAATATTCAGAAGATTTTTAAATCTATGAGTTAATCGGAAAGATTCTCACCCTGACTAACTATATATACTGATACCTGTGATCTAAGCTACTGCACTGCAGATGGTAACTTGTAATAGTAGTTTCATGCTTGGAGTGCCTGTCATTCTG
>NW_004524617.1:1635318-1636517 GCF_000260255.1 Octodon degus | reverse complement strand
CATCATATCATAGGGATATATGTGTGCCTATGTTTATAGCAGCACAATTTGTGATAGCCAAATCTTGGAAACAATCAAGATTCCCATCACCTGAGGAATGGTTGAAAAAGAAGTGGTAGTCTAGACAATGGAGTATTATTCAGCTATTAAAAGTGATAAACTCTAAGCCTTTTTATTGAAGTGGACGCCACTTGAACATATACTCATAAGTGAAATAAATGAGACACACATGTGCAAATATTGTATATTTTCCCTAGTATAAGAACTCAAAAGAAGAAATATAAATAGAAAGGTATTATACAAGGAAAAGGAAAGGACTAACTAATCAAGAGAGGCAAAGGAGAAGAGCTAAGAAACACGACAATGTCAAGACATACAGCTATATGTAGAATATGGGCAAGCATGATCCTGAGAATCTCCAGAAGATTTTTGAATCTAGCAGTTAATTGGAAAGATTCTCACCCTGACTAACTATATATACTGACACTTGTGAACTAAGCAACTGCACTGAAGATGTTAATCTGTAATAATTGTTTCATGGTTGGGGTGCCTGTCATTCTGGTCTTCTGATGCTGTCTCTCGGGTAGATGATTGTTCAAAGAGAAGGGGGTGGTAAATGAAGGCAAGAGACAGGAAATGGAATATTGTGGGACTGTACTGCTTCAAGGTTGTATATGGTTAGATTTTTGGACTTATGTGTAAACATAAGAAGTATATAATTCTTTATTTCTATTTTTTAGAATATATTCTAATTTTTAAATGTTTTTTCATTCTATTCTGTAGGGACTTAAAGTTCATATCAATACTCAATGAAAAATACCTGCTCCATGGTATGCCTAAGATGTTTGATATTCAGACAGATAGTGAGGTTAAGCTTAACAGCCTAGGTTGTATGGTAATAATAAGCTTTTCTTCCGGAGTGTTAACAACCTAAGTTTGCAGACAAAAATTAGAGAAAAAGGAAGGCCACAGGAAAAGCCAACATTTTGGCCCTAGCTTTCCAAGGTCAATTAAGACTCAGAAGATATGAGAACTTGTCCTGTAATGTCATGTAACTCAGTAGCATCCCAAATTTTCTGATCAAGGAGATTATGGGGCCAAAGAGGAAAGTGACCAATGATATAGAGTGTGCCTAAGGAGAGTCACATGGAGAGAAAACATTCTCTAGGCTTTCACAGAGAGCACATTGGCCAAGCAAT
>NW_004524617.1:1616436-1625020 GCF_000260255.1 Octodon degus | reverse complement strand
AAAAAGCTACAACTCTTGTTGCATAGGTCCTGCTTTACCTTGGTCTTAACCATCCAGTAGAAAAGTATGAAGACGAAATATAGGAAGTAAAGCCAAGTTGTTATGGTGAGCTGTGGGGGACTCAGGTCAATAATTTCTGACATTGCCAGTTAAAAAGAAGACCCAATGCTATTATGGGCTACTGGACTCTTTTAGAACATTTTGCTGAGTTTACACACCTATAATATTCAACAACAGAACTTAAAAAAATTGGGATATAACTATGAATGTCCATTTTGTATCTGTGTATTCAAAGTGGTTGGGATAGGTATATAGTTGCATTCTCTTAATCAATAGAATGATATGTTCTAATGGTGTTTGTAAGTAGGATCACAGTCTGCATGTTGTACAGCAATTAACCACTAAGAAGAATATATGCAGTGTATTATTTGTTGAAACTGTACTTTCGATTTGATTTGAAACTGTCTCATTGCTTTATGTTTATCAATAAAACTTTGAAAAGAAAAAAAAAGAAAAATCAAGCTATGCTTTTTTTTTGTATTTAGTACAGGCTCTACAGGGTCTCACTATGTAGATTGTACTGTCATGATCCCAATCTCAATCACTCTCTCAGTGCACCCCGTGGGCGTGGCTGGCTCAGCACACTGGGGATCAAACAAGGTTGCTCAAGTTATGCTTTTTACTAAATGATTTTGTGTGTGTGTGTGTGTGTGTGTGTGTGTGTGTGTGTGTCTGGGTCAGTACATCCTGGGGGTGGGGCTGTCAGGCATGTGGTCCCTGGGGATTGAACCACAGTCTCTGCACTTTGCCTCAGCTTGCCTAAGCAGGTGCTTTAGACCACTGAGCTATCTCACCAGTCCATAAATGAATGTTTTGACATAACTGTTTTGAATAATTTATATTTTCATAGACCATTTATTTGTCTAAACTGTATTTTCTTTTTATTATTCTTGATTGATAAAGAGGAGTTACTATTTCAATTTTTTTTGTGTGTGTGTGTATGTGTGTGTAACCGAGGATAGAACTTTGGCCCTTGAGATTATCAGGCAAGCACTTATTCTACTGAGCTATCTCCCTGGCTCCTTAAACATTTTATTTTATGACAGCATACACCTTTAATCCCAGGACTCTGAGGACTGAGGCAGGAGGACAGCCAGAAGATTGATGTCAGGGTAGACCACATAATGAGTGTAGGGTGAATCTGAACTACATAGTGAGAATCATCTCAAAACACAAACAACAAAATAAAGAAAAAATATTGTTTTATAAAATAATTGAAAATAATACATAATACTCAATAAATAAGAATAAAATAGATATGAGCATGAGATATTTCTTTTCTTTCTTTTTTTTTTTTTTTGGTACCATATATTGAATTCAGGACACTGAGCTTGCCAGGCAAGAGCTTATTCTACTGAGCTATCTCCCTGGCCAGACATGAGATTTTGATTCTAGATTACCTTGAAATCCTTCAAACTCACAAACTGAAAGATTTAGGTCTTAAAATAAGTTGTTTAAAAACTACTCAAGGGTCTGGGGAGATTGCTTAGTGATCTAAGTGCCTTCAGGGCTGGAGAGGCTGAGACAGTAGGGTCACTATGATCTGAGCTGCCCAGCAAGGCCCTTTACCAAATAAATAAATAAATAAATAAATAAATAAATAAACAAATAAACAAACAGTTAAAAACAAAACAAATAAACAAAAAGTTTTAAAAAACTCAAAATAAGATATTATGGTTCCAGCATTGACTTACCTATATTACTGAAGTGTAGCAAGATTATTCATCCTATATAATTGCTAATATTTATACAGTTTGGAACATCATTGTATTTAACAAAAATACAGAATTAAACCTAAAAATAGGTTTCATTCCATGTTTTCAGTTTTTATGTTTTATTAGAACGTGCTTATGTCACACACCAATTACATGTCTGCTGGGGAGATTGAACAGTTCCATAGCACATCTCCGTTCTTTTTTTTATCCCTTTTCCCTCCCCTCTTTTCCCCTCACTTATCTTGATCCCTTTCCTATTTCAACAAATCTATCTCCCTACTTCCTATTACCTATATCTTATTTTGCCCTTTATTTTTATTTTGGGTTTCTTATATAAGAGAAGCATTTTTTTGTGTGTATTTGGTACAGGGTCTCTCTACTCAGCTCAGACTCAAAGTGATCCCCCTGTTTTCAGCCTCACCAGCTCTGGGATTACAGGTGTGTGCCACCACACTGAGTTTCAGGGGAGGCTCAGAGTGCCCAGGGGTGGGGCCATAGTTGTGTGTGGTGCTGGGGATTGAACCCCAGTCACTGAACTTGCCTACACAGGCACTTAGTCTCCTGAGCTATCTTGCTGGCCCTCCTTGTGATATTATTACATTATCTTAGTATAACACAGCTACAAGAACATATAAATGGATCACTTGGATTAAACAAATCTATGTACCTTCTCTTTTGTTCAGGGAAGTTGATAATTTCTTAAGTCTACAGGTAAAATCTCTTACATATTGATGGTAAAACTCACAAAGATTATATATGTGCCAAAATTTCTTGAATACTGTGTCATGCTACTCCTCATCATTAAACAAACAATCTATATTTCCTGGATGAAATGTACATCATTTACAGGAAATAATTATTTTAGGACATATGACTTATTTTAAACAGTACTACAAAATACCAAATAATCGTGAGTTCTTCATTTGAACTATGGTAAATTGTTCAGGTTTACAATGTGTTTGACAGCAGCTTTAGTTTTTTTTAATAAAATATTGTTGGGGTCAAAATGTTTAACTTTCTATATTCTTTATATGTGTTTAATTTTTCCATAGATATTTTAAAAATGAATAAAGGTGATTTTCAAATAACTTATGGATCATTTTTAGGTCAAAATTGAAATAAAATATAAATTGTGGAGTAACTTTTGGAATGACTTAGGGTTTTATTTTGAGAATAAGTGGAAGATTTCCAAAATGATTCTAAATTTTAAAAAGTAATGTATCTTTCATGGTAGCTTTCATTAAAACTCCATGTCTCAAATATGAGAAAAGACTCTGGACTTCTACATTTTTGTGGAGAACTGTAGTTTGTAGAAAGTTTAAATTGTTTTACAGCTTCATCCACTACACCAGTAAACTAGGTTTTCTTATTTAGGAGAAGAGCTACTAAGACTTGCATTTCGGAATTCCTAAGAAATATCACTGGGGCACATACTCAAAGCATCAACTGTATGTATGGTTTAATTCATGATTTTCTCAATCACAGAAGATAAAATTATTTAATTTGATATTTGAAACAAAAAAGATGAGTTAGAATATTTGGACTATTTTAGTAATCCTGTTAGTTTATTATTTAACAGGAAAGAAATCAGTGTTCATTTGACATAATTATCCAAGTTATTACCAAATTTGAGCCTATATATTTTGTCAGTAACTATACCCTCAATGATCCACATGCTCTACCTAAATGGGATATCTCAAATTACATTTGCAAACCCCATTGCCCTTTGCTCTGTGGTTATTACCTTCCTTCCAAGGCAATTAGTTGCTAACTAAAATTATCAATGTTTTTATCTCAATTACAGTCTAAATTGTATTTGTGAATGAGAAGGAGAATATAATTAGTATTCTTTAGCAAGCTTCTACGTGTCCTGATTTTTCTCCATAACTCCAAAAATTCTAACCATCAAGATTTGGATCACATATCCAAAAAATGAAAGTAATTTTTTTTTCATTTCTAAATGTTTAAATCTTTGCTAGTTTGTTTTCTTGCTTATCCATATGTCTATCTATCTATCTGTCTGTCGATCGATCTATCTATCTATTTATCTATCTATCTATCTATCTATCTATCTATCTATTTATCTATCTATCTATCCATCCATCCATCTATAGAGACAAAGTATCACTGTGTTTTTCAGCCTTCAAATTCACAGAGCTCCTCCTGTCTCAGCTTCCCAAGTACTAGGATTATAGGCATGTGCCACCACACCTACTTTAAATGCCTTTTGAATAATTCAATGTGTGCTGTTATCAGATGATCTGTGATGAAGCATACTGGATATTTATTTAGACAATGAGATCTTTTGAAATATGAATTCACATTGGCTTATTAGAATGAAAAAGGATATAAAAGAGAATTGAGGAAAGTTATGTACATGTGCTATTTCCCTACATTTAATGTAATCATTACACGCTGCAAGCACATACTAATAAAATTATTGGAAAAGTAAAATGAAAAACTGATAATGCTGTTTTATGAAAATATTGTGATATAAGAATATTTTTAGATTATATGAATTTATTCTACATGTACAAGCTTTTAAACAGACCAGTTATTTACCAAGAAACATGATATAAACAACCTATATTCATTGTCTATATTTTCATTAACTTTTCACCTACTTATCAGCTTGAATTATGTGTCTGTTTTTATGTTTAACTAAAAACAGCCATGGGCTCATCAGAAGAAGAAAATGAACTAGTTTTCTATGGTAATTATTGACTATTTCAATGCCAACATAACAAAGACAAAAATTATTCATAAACTTAATTTATAAAGCAGAATAAAGGCAGATTTCTGAAAATCTGACATACACAATAAAACATCTGTTATATTTGCATATGGTATTTTTGTAAACAGATTTTACAAAATTTAATAAACTCCTTGTTTCAAAATATCACTATTATTGACTTTTGTAAAATTGTTTTTATCTTAAAATGAATGTAGCAATATAAGAACAAAAATACAAAATGTTTATTCACATTTGATATCAATAGTATGTGGTACTGATAGTTTTTTGAGGTACTAAATGTAAGCAAAGATTAAGTTCAATTCAGTCTTGTAAAAGGAAAAATATTATGCTAGCTTTGTGCTTTTATCTCACTTAAGGAAAAATGTTGGTTAAAAACTAAAGGATGTCCCAGAGAGATCTTTTGTTTTAATTAGAGAAAAACATAAACAATAATGTGGAACATGGGTGGTAAATATACTTTTGGGAAACAGGTATTAGTTTAGAGCATTCTATACAACGTTATTCTTTTTAGAATAATGTATTTGAAATCAAATTATAATTACTTTTACATTAATTATGATTGATTTCATTATTAATTATTTGTACAGACTTTGTTTTCATAATTTATTTGGATAAATGTGAGCAAAATTTGCATTAATCTAATTTCTCTGCATCAGACGAATAAAATATTCTACCACATCCTATATTTTACCAGTGGATTCAAAGTTAAATTTTCCCTAATAACTTGCTTAGTGTTAAGAAAAGAGAAAAGAAAAATCATACAAACTGTCTTTAATTTAAATTTGCATTCAAAAAGTGCTTGTCTGATATAATTCAACTGATAAATATGAACCTATGTGTTTATCAAATCCCTAAGAAGATTATCTAAATCAACTCTGTAATTACCATTCACCATCTGCTCCACCAGGGCTTGCGCTGATCTGCTGGCATCTTGCAGTTTTCTGAACTTCTCAGCTTTTTCTCGCTCTATGGCCTGCAGCATGATAGCAGAGGTGAGTGTCTCAGTACAGGTATTGTGAAAGTACACAACAATTATAACTTGTGCCTGCCTTTTCCAGCCTTAAGATACTTCACTAGGTCATTTTGTCATAATAACTAAAGAAGTTTTTCTCCCTCATGTCACTGCAAACATCAAAAATGGCTATAAAAACACAAGGCAATTCCCTCCTCTATTGCTATACTTTTAATAATGTGGTTTTAATTCTTAACTTATTTCATATAATTTTGGACATATTTCAGTGTAATACTATTAAAACAAAGGAAAAAGAAAGCTATAACAATGAAATATAAAATATCAGATACTTTAGACAAAATTCATCTTTCCACATTGTAGCACTGGATTATCCTCTGAAAACATAAGTATATTCAGTGTTAAAACCCAACTTGAGACTTCAGTAATGTTTAAAGTAGAAAACATACCCCAACATGAATAATTTAGCAGAAAAACACATATTTAAATATGAGACTGTAGGATAATGTTTCTTTCCAACATAATCAAAGAATCCCATTTTCAAGAAAAATTAGATTCAGTTTCAATCCCTCTTACAAGCTCCTTTATACATTCCTCCTCACCAGAACTTATTTTTGAACAACAAATGCAAAATTATTTAAATTAAGAAAAACTAGTAATCTATATTAAAGAATTTATTTAACAATACCTCTACAGAAATAAATTTCAATCCACTATGCAGAACTATGCATTACCATAGCAAAACCTATCTCAAAAATTATATATTACTATAATTACTATAGTTATCATACATTACTAATGTAATACTCTACATTACTACCATAATTGTTAGCATGTATATAATGTAATATTCTCTATATCCTAAGACAATCACAGAAAAAGCCCTAATGAAATTAATATATAGTAAGAGCAATATGTCTGCGACTAATAAATATAAAGATGATTTCACTTGATTTTGATGTGTAAGAGAATTCTGCACCAGATTATTCTTCAAAACTTCGAGGTTCCAAGGCACAATATTCAGTACACATGGAAGTGTGCATAAAAGAATTGGACACATGCTATAGAAAATGCATGCCAGGATGGAAATGTTCAGTGTCTTTGTTTTTCAGTGTGGTAGCCCATAGCATGGACACCAAGATAGTAAGATGATTGCCTAGCTCTTCACAATGGATCCTGACAGCCTTAAGGTCAGTTACCAATCCCCTATACATGTGAGTACTAAGCACCTGAAAGGTGGCCATTGTGATAGAAGAAATGAATTTAGTTTGATTCCACTCAATTAAGTTTAAAAATCCTTATGTGGCCATTGACAGCTATAATTGTGCAAAACAGATAATGAGGTTTTTTTTCCTTTGAAAAGAAATGAAGATATAAATGTAACCAGGGCTAATATTGCATGATTAGGAGAAATACGTAAGAACCTACACTATTTCCCAAGCAAGTCAGGGACTAGCCAAAAGACTAATTAAAATTTAGGTTAAGTGAAGAGAGAAGTAAACCACTATAACATAATATTCTTGTTTGATTTTTAAAAAAATATTTATAACCTAGCTTCAAAATATACATTTCGGGGGGCTGGGGAGATAGATTAGCAGCTTAAGTGCCTGCCTAACTCGTACAAGGTCCTGAGTTCAATTCTTGGTACCAAAAAAAATGCATTTTTATTGTTATGGTTTGTGTGCATTTGTCCCCCCAAAGCCTCATGCAGTCACCGAGGCACAGTTCTACAGCTTGTGATTAATTCATAATCCACAGCTGGAATTAAGGGTCTCAGTACTGCTGGGATTATCGGTGTGAGTGCTTCACTCAGCCTGGGGCAGATAGACTTAATGTAGTATAAGAGAGACAGAGACACAGACTGGCTCTCTGTTGCCATTGTTGCATTGTTGTTGTTACTCCTCCCTTTGCTTTTGCTGTTTTGCTGCCTTCTGCCAACATGAACAGCTGCCCTCTGCCATGTGCCAATCTGTCTTGGAGCCAGCTGAGTATGGACTGAAACCTCCGCGTACTGTGAGTTAAATAAACCTTTCCTCCCTTCAAAAAATGGATTTTTTATTATTCCATGGTATGTAGAAGATAAAAACCAAATTTCATCTTACAAAAAAAACTCTCACAGGGAAAAACATTTTAGTATCTTAAATACTGTTTGAAAACTTAGACCTAGTCCTAGCCCAGGCCCGGTGAGTGTGTGGGAGAGCTTCCGCTACCCTGCATCTGCGTGACCTACTACTGGTGAGACCCTATTCCACCCCATTGGGAAGCCCCCCATCACTCCGCAGTAACTCCCCCACCCTGCCCGCTGAATAGGAATTTCTGCTGTGTTCCGGGAACCCCCAGACCCAGTCCTAGATCAGGCCAGATCTGCACCTGAACTTCAGTACTAGCTAAGGGTATAACTACAACGAAGATCTACAACAAAGGTCAGAAGACAGTGCTACACAAAATGAAGAGAAGGAACAAAATGCAACCTCGGAACCCAAGGCCACCCATAACGAGTGCAGAGGACACTAACAGAACAAATTGGGAATCACACACCTGAAAGCAATGAAATAACGGTTTCTGAAATAAAGAAACAGCAGCAGAAAGAAATAGAGGAACTCAGATTGGAAATGAAAAAAGAAATCCCTGAATTAATAACATCTGCAGTAAAGAATCAAATGCAGAAACATATGGAGGAAACCCAATGCCCACCCAGGACAAATGTAGAGGACACTAGCTCAGCTCAAATGCATGATTTAAGAGTGTTGATAGTAAATGAGTAACAGCAGAAAGTTATAGAGGAACTCAGAGCACACTTTTTTTGTGAAATAAAAAAAGAATTCTCAGAACTCATAGAAACTGAAGTAAAGAAGCAACTACAGAAACATAGGGAGGAAACCCAACGTGAAAAAAACACTGCAGTAAAAGAATATATAACTGCTTCTAAAGAAGACATTGATAAAAAAAATAGAGGAGATTAGAAAAATGGCGGATTCCTTGAATGAGCAATTCAGGAAAGAAATAGATTGCAAGAAGTAGAGTCAAAGAGATATAGAGGAAATTAAAATCTCAATCACAAGCTTGCAAAACCGTTTAAGTGAA
>NW_004524617.1:1612582-1616336 GCF_000260255.1 Octodon degus | reverse complement strand
CAGGATAAATCCTGAGGGGATTTCACTGACTATCAGACCCAAAAGCTACAACTTTTGTTGCATAGGTACTGCTTTACCTCGGTCTTAACCATCCAGAAGAAAAGTAAAAAACGAAAAATGAGAAGTAAAGCCATGCTCTTATGTTGAGCCGTAGGGGACTCAGGTCAACAATTTCTGCCATTGCCAGTGAAGTGGAAGACGCAATAATATTATGGGCTACTGGACTCTTTTAGAATATTTTGCTGAGTTAACACACCTATAATTTTCAAATAATGGAACTAAACAAAAAAAGGGGATACAGATGAATGTCCATTTTGTATCTGTGTATTCAAATTGGTTAGGATAGATTATAGTTACATTCTCTTAATGAATAAAGGGATTTGTTCTAATGGTGTTTGTAAATAGGATATCAAGTCCACATCTTGTACAGCAATTAACCACTAGGAAGAATGTATGCAATGTGTTAATTATTGAAACTGTCCTACCATTTGGTTTGAAACTGTCTCATTTCTATTTGTTTCTCAATAAAATTAGGGAAAAACTCACAAGTATAACTTTAGAAATTTCAAAGTGTTATCCTACCTAGAATGACATTCAAGGAAAAAACATTTTCCACATATTATTGACTAAAATAGTCTCTTTTTTATGGTACCAGTGATAGAACTCAGGACCCTGCACTTGCCAAGAAAGTACTTATTCTACTGAGCTATCGCGCTGGCCCTTACAATCTTCTCTTACTTGGCCAAAGAAATAATAAACCCTGTTAATTAACGTCCTAGGATTTACAGGAAAGAAATATTCCTCTAAAACCTTCTAATACTTATGAAAACAACTGATCTTAATTGTTTTGTATATAAAGTGTGATGTGCTATTTGCAATAATTTATTATTTTTTTTCTTTTTTGTGTGTATTTTACAGAAGAGTCTACAGGGTTCTCAGGATCTCACTACTAGATGGGACTCATCATGTTCCACCTATTTACATCCTCCCGAAAGCTGGAATGCACACACCAGTACTCCCAGTCTTAGTAACCCTCTCTGTGTGCCCCAGACCTGGGGTTTGCAAGGCGGGCCACAGGATCGAATCCCTGGCACCTGTGCCTGCTTACAGCACTTTAATCCTTTGAGGTATTTCGCAGGCCCTAAATACTTCTTTGAAAGAAAGTATAATAATAATTGATAAGACATTAGAAAGTTCCACCTTTAAAAGTTAGTATAATGCATTGCTCCCCTCAGTGCAGTTGCTAAGCTGGAAGATATCAGTATACAGATTTAGTCAGAGTGAAAATTCTAAACAAGGCTGAGATGATAGTACTAATAATTCTCATTAGATTTTATAATTAGTTTTATATCAAAATATAGGTGATATTATAAGCACTGGTGGTAGTAAAAAGGATGTTTGGCTAAAATAATCAACAAAGAATATAAAATTTCAATCAGGGGTCCTGTCCATTAGCTCAGGTGTTTTAGTGCCTGCTGAAACAAAGCAGTCAGGCTCAGGATGCTGTGGTTTGATCCCCTCATCCTCAAGCCAAACAAGACCTGCCCTGAAGGCGTCCTGAGCGCCCCCCAAAAATAAATCCTTCTGCCATTTGGGGAAGCACTTCCCTGGCAAGCACAAGGGCATGAATTCAATCCCTGTTCTGAAAAAAAATCTATCATAGGCATTCAATATGGGAAAGGTATTATGATAAAGTTTTAAAATTATTATTGGACAATAAAATAAATGATTGAATAAAATAAGCAGGAAGTTTAAAAAACTTATGTCATTTAATATTTCAAAAGTATACCATGAGTCCAAATGATCTGATGTTTAAAAGAAATATTTTTAACATATGTTGAAGATGCAGTTATAAGAAGGAATTCCACAATGCGGGGAAATTCAATATCACCCAAATGTTCAGTAGGCAAATGATAGATGCTAAAGTAAATTAAAAGTGCAGATGAACTGATGCGGATTGTGTCATATCTAACATTTGTCTACATGGTATGAGAACACAGGAAGGAATCTGCTCTTGAGAAAGGGTAAACTTGGAAAAACTAGAAATTGGGGCACTAACACCATACATTAATTTTCAGTAGCAATAATGTATGTTAATTTTGCAAACAAGGTAACCTATAATGAAGGAAAAATAGGTTCTGTATATCATTAAAATTCAATGCCTGGTTTAAGTGAATTGTGTGGCACATTAGAAAAAATTGCAAGTTGGGTCAAAATCTTTCTGGATGCTAAACATCACCATAAAAAGAATTATTATAAAGGTGAAATGTTAACTTCTTACAAATTTAAAACACTATACACAAAACTAGATATATTCATATTGATTTTATAATTGAATATTGAAAATTAAAAGAAAATAATGGATAAAAGAAACACTTTCATATTAAGATAAAGAGGTAATTATTAGAAAAGCAGAGAAATTAACGTAAGAGCCAATATGAAATTATACTGCCTAACTCAACTGAAAATTTTACTATGTATGATAGATTATAAATATCTGCTAAGTGTCAATCATTGAAGCATCCGTTTTTCTTAGTTTTTGTGAGCTGTTTTAAGAATATAAACACTACTTTACAAGGCATTCTGAACAATACTTATGGAAACTAGCTTGTAGCATAAGAATTATAAGGATAAAGAATCATAATCCATTCCCATCTCATATGCTAAACAACCCCTGAAATAGGCTAGGAATGAATATATTGCACCTAGAGGAAATGGATCATTCCTTGAAGTGCATCCACTAATTTTATTACTTGTGTACAGTGCATAACAGACTGTTAGAATAATTTTAATTGTGCACCACCTTTCATGCAAGTACTTCAGAAAAGCCACTTAAAGTGAAGTATTCCTCATCAAATATATTCATCACTAGCCATGAAGCTAGGGAAAAAATAATGTAAAATTGAGTGTTTTCAGTGCTGTTGAATTAAGAGTATTTGAAATAAAACTTCAGGTTACTACTGGATAGTCTCCTATTTTTGCATTTTCATTGAGGGTCAGTACCAGTTCAATTGACTTTCAATATAGTAGCCTAACATGCAATTAAAGTTTATTTGGAATTCATGAAGACCTAAGGCTAAATTATAGAAGGCTCTATCACTACAGTTATTTTTATGTAACTTCTAGCACTTTATAAATAATATTTTAAAATTAATATATATTTATAATTATCTATATGCAACATGTTTATATATATATATTTATTAACATATCCCATTTTCATTTATTCTTTTTTTGTATTTTTAGGGAAATGTCTACAGGGTGTTCAGGGTCTCACTGTTTACAGCCAATCTCAATCTCAGTGGGCCCCGGGGCTGGGGCCGGCACTGTAGGCCTGGGGATTGAACCCCCAGCCCCTGCACTTGCTTGCAGGCACTTTAAACCGCTGAACTATTTGGCTGGCCCCTCATTTGTTCTTTTTTATGTATTTAGTACAGAGTTTACAGGGCTCACTACACAGATCAGATTTGTAGTGATTCTCCTGTTTTCACCCTCCTTAGGTCTGTGATTATAGGCCTGCGGCACCACACCCAGTCTCAATCCCTATCTCAGTGCTCCCTGTTGGTGGGGCCAGAACCTCTGCTGGGGATCACATTCATTTATATGTTTTCTGTTTGTTTGTTTGTTTGTTTTAGGGAAGGGTCTATAGGGGGTTCAGGGTTTCACTACTAGATTGGACTCCTATAGTGATCCTCCTGTTTACAGTCTCCCAAGAGCTGGGATTACTGGAGCAAACCACCATGCCCAGTCTCAA
>NW_004524617.1:1610903-1612482 GCF_000260255.1 Octodon degus | reverse complement strand
TTTTTTACCAGAAATTGACTCTGGATTTTGTGCTTCCATGAATGTGCTTGTGCCTCTGAGCTATATCCCTAGCCCATTCTTGCTTTTTTTAAACATGGAATTCTAAGAGAAAAATAGGGTGATATTATTTTTGATTTTTTTCACTGATATTTTTTTTTCCACTGATTTCCTACAACCACAATAACCATTATGATCTACATACACACACACCATAAAATGAAGGCATTCTATCTTTTGGGAATTATTTTTAACTCAAGAAAATTTGTCTGTGACAATTGAGATAGCTCAATGGACTAAGCATGTGCTTAGGCAAGCAACGGGATCGGGGTTCAATCCTTAGCACCACAGGGTGTTTTGGCGCTGACCTCAGGCATGCTCAGCCAGCCACCAAGACCAGGCATCGGGGTACACGCCTATAATCCCAGAGTTTGGGAGCCTAAAACAGGAAAATCACTTCAAGTCGAGGGCATAGTGAGACCCTGTACCAGATACATTAAAAAAAGAAAACAGTCTGTCAGTTGACATTTACTGGTTGTAAAGTCTGTGTTGAGAGCTGGTGATATAGCTCAGTGGCAAAGCCCCTGCCTGTCAAGTGCAAAGTCCAGAATTCATTTTCTGGTACAAAAAAAATTTATCCACAGAAAATTTCTTAAGATAGCATGCAGAAAGAGAAAACACAAATTGCCCACACTAAAGAAGAAATAAGAACAGGGAAAATGTGTGGTCTTGGGAAGCTATTCTTTTACGCTTGAGGGGCTAGACTATGACAAAATTGTTTCCATGCCCCAATCATATATAGACCTAATTCCAAACCCCAGACTATTTTACAATGTATGATTAGAGGAGTTATTGCTACAGAAAATTCACAATGATTCGCAGAAATGCACCAAACCAACGAATCCTGGCTTTGGTCCATCTGGCAAATTTTACTAATCCAAACTCAGATAACATCAATCCATGTGAAAGTACTTAATGACTATAAACCAAAATATTAAAAAAGTACACTTAGATAATATTGTACTTAAAATGATCTCTTGTCTGCCTTAACATTCTGTTCTATTTAATTACACTTCTTAGCATTCTTACTATTAAGGAGCACCTTAAACACTGTAATCTAGTTCTCAGGGGATGGTAATTTTGACATGTTCTTTTAGTCAAATATACTAATAATTACTACTTTTATTTAAACATTTCCTTAGTGTGATTGTCTCTAGGCTCTCAATTAACACATAGAAAACCAGAGTTAGAAATTGAAATGAAGAATAATTAAGTGTAGAAAGTACTGTTACATTTATTATGTAATTATATTATAGGATCTCCTCTGGAAATTGTGTTACAAAAGTTTTATAAGGCTAAGAAGAAAAATCAAGAATTTCTGCCGACTTCCGGGAACCCCCAGACCCAGTCCTAGCCCAGGTCCGGTGAGTGTGTGGAGAGCTTCCTGCTACCCTGCGCCGGTGGGACCAGTCCCAGCCCAGGCGCAGCGTGGGCCGGACCCTATCTCTACCCCTCGGGCCACCACCCACCACTCCACCATACCTCCCCACCCCTCCCGCCCAGTAGGAATTTCTGCCGACTT
>NW_004524617.1:1604386-1610803 GCF_000260255.1 Octodon degus | reverse complement strand
TCTATCTATCTATCTATCTATCTATCTATCTATCTATCTATCTATTCATCCATTTCTCTACATTTTCACCTTCCTTCCTCAGTCCTCTCTTTTGCTCCTTTGTACTCACCATTCACATTGGCTTTCACTTGATCTTCATTGCTCCCTTACACCATGTTTCTTTTAACTGAAGTACCTTACAGTACTTCTCTTGGTTAATGCCAATTCATCTTTAAAGTTTCATTTCAAATGTCCCTCTACAAAGGAAACTTTCCTTGCGGGTTCTGTCTAGCTCAGGCTTTTCCTGTTAAATATTCTCCCCAACTGTGTACATTTGCAGAAACATTTGTCACGGTGGACTTTTTACATTTATTTAATTTATTCCCTGGATTAGTGCTTCTCTTCTCTACTCTACATAAATACAATGAAGCAAGGATAAGTAAAGTTCACTATTATTTTCAAAACATAGTGCAATGAACTGAACTGTTTTTCCTCAAAATATACATTTTGAAACCCTGACCCTCAAAGAAACTATGAGTATTTGGAAAGAGAATGTTTAGAAAGTAATTAAAGTTAGGGTGCCATCAGTGGGGGTCCTAATCTCACAGGGTTGATAGCTTTATACAACCAAGAAGCTCACTGTCACTTGTACATACTCCATCAGCCTTCACAGACATGAGTCTGGACATGTTATGTGTGCAAACATTTTGAGAAGCTGATCATCTACAGGCAAGTATGAGAGCCCTTGACAAAAGCTGAACCCAGCCAGACGTTGATCTTGGATTTTCCAACCACTAGAAGTGTGATAAAGAGAGTTGTATTGCTTAAATCACTCAATCAATGTTATTTACAATGTCAGCTCAAGCTAACTGACATATTCAGTATCATTCTTGGATCCTTTAGGGATACTACCCTCTATATATGTCACAGATGAGTGTATTTTGTAGATGCTATTAATAATTTCTAAAACTGAATCACAATAATCAGACTAAAGGAATGTACATTCGTTACGAGAAATAATATATGGTAATTACTCTTCTAATTCACAGAAAGCACATGGATTCTACTACTAAATTATAGAAAGTATCTAAATGCAGAAATGTCTTAGAGCAGTATTTAATAAGTTGAGTTGCAATTCTATAGTATATTCTATATCCAAAATTATATTTTATGAGTATATTTCTTACTAAAGTTTTAGTTCTAATATTTAAAGAGAAAAACACCAAGTCCTTCAATTTTTTTCCTCTAAAAATAGCTTTGAATTTCCAATAATTTTCTGGATTCAATTACTTTTTCACACATAACCCTGTTACCTCTCCATCTCCAGTCACCCATTACTTAAACTATTGTTTTTAAAGTATGTAAATTAACCTCTATTCTTCTTAAATAGAATCATCTCAATCTATCATTAAATGTTCATCCTAAAAACCCTTTAATCCATCCTCTAATCAATTTCCTATGAAAGTGCACAGGTCATAAAAATGATGAGAAAATTCAAGCTCTTCCAATAATTATATATTTCTAGTTTTCATACATTTGCAAATATGTTCTTTTAATCTCTGTCTCAGCCTGGTTTGTGCTAATTCAATTGCTTTGCCTCTCCCACTTCACTGGCCACCTTTTCCCTGTCCCAGGAGACACATTGTTACAGGTAAAAGCTCCTTATCTTTGGCCATTTGTGATTAAGCTGAGTCAGTGGGGAGCCCTGTTCAGAAACAGTGCTGGAAGGTAGGGGAAATAAAGCTGACCACTTATCTTCTGGCTCCATTTCCACCAGGATGCCTTGGGTTGACTCTTAATCTTCCTTGTACTATGAGAATCTAACTCTCTTCTGAGTTTCCAAAAATTCCCTTCTCAATTTTTCTGCTCTAAGACAAATAATAGCTCTGATGCCAAGATATTGCACTATCCCTTGAGGTTCTTTGATACTCCAATCATAGTCCTAAAATAGCTTTTTGCAATGAAACCTTATTCAAATTTTCTTGAATTGAGTGGGCCGTTTATGTTAATAATTGTCCTTAGGTATCCCATTTTATAACATGTCCCTGTAGTGTTGAATTGTATTTCAGCTATTTGTACAGATTCCAGCTTTTCAGCAGATGACGAGACTTTTGTTATTAGCAAAGAAAATCTCTAAAGCATAGGTCATTTTCATAGGCTCTATGAAGTTTCAACCTTCTATCAGTGTCTCAATCCTTAGCAAACTGACAAGATAAAATAGCCAGGAATAATTGCTCTACAAACTGTAGGATTTTAGGATCTCTATATAGGAATATACATTCATTCATCATCTTTCAACTGATTTTCTTTATTCATATTTGATCTTGTCTGTGTTCAGTTAAATCTCTAGAAGGTGAGAATTCCGTTTCCAAACATTTTGTGATGGTTCTCTTGGTAATCACTAAGAAATGCCTAGCAATCATATCTAAATGGAAGGAGGAAAGATTCTTACCTTACAGATTTTTAGCTGGCTTTTAATTGCTGTTGACTCTGAAGTAGAGGTGGGTTGGGTTTTCAACCAGTTTTCAGCAGTGGTTGTCATTTGCTCCAATTGTTGCAGCTGATTGTAGAAAGTGATGATGCGGTTCTGGTACTCTAACCAGTTAAGTCTCTCACTTAGCAACTGGCAGAACTCTATCCACCGGCTATTCAGTTGTTCTGATGCTTGTCTGATGCTGTCAGCATTAACACCCTCTAGAAAGATAGATAGATAGATAGATAGATAGATAGATAGATAGACAGACAGACAGACAGACAGACAGACAGATAGATAAATTCCCTGAAGCCAAATGTGTAAAGAAATGGGGTGAAAAACCATTTTCTTCCCTGTATCTTAGGGAAGTGTCTACAGGGTGTTCAGGGTCTCACTAATAGATTGGACTCATAGTGATCCACCTGTTTACAGCCACGCAAGAGCTGGAATTATAGGCTCACGCCACCAAGCCCAGACTTAATAGCCTTCTCAGTGAGCCCTGGGGGCGGGGCTGGCAGAACTGGCCCAGGGATCAAACCTCCGGCCCCGGCACCTTCTTGCAGGCCCTTTAATCTGCTGAGCTATTTGGCCGGCCCTATAAAATTCATTTTCTAAAAATAACTTGCATTTTACTTTTAAAAACAAATGTGGCAATGAGGAGAAAAATATTTGCATTTTGTATAAAAGGATTTAGTCAGCAATTATTCTTATTTTTGCTATAATTGTTGAGCAGCAGATTGCACATTGAGCTAAAGAAGTGAAGCAAACACTGAGAACCACAAATCCTTCTATTGTGAAAAGGTTTTCACTTACAAATGTGGAAGTTCATGTGAAACTTTAAAGATCACCTATCACAAATAAAGTATACGATATCAAAACCTCCACGGAAATGAAAATACTGTATTAGCATTGTGGGGTAGCTATTATGTGTCAGGGAATATGCTATATCCTTTTGCAAATGATATCCCATAGTATTTGAATTTGATTATAATTTGATATATGCAAAAGTCAATTCTAGTATATATATCATCCTACATATGGCATGCAAGTACAGCAGTGCTGGCTATGCTTGTTTGGGTTGTGCAATGGAGCCTAAAACATTTACACTTAGATATACAAATTTCTATAGTACTTCTCTCATGAATTGCATTACAGAAAAAAAAGATGGCTTCTCTAACAGCAATGGAACACCCATTTCTGACAAAACAAAACAAAAAAAGGGGATATAAATGAAGGACCATTTTGTAGTGAAAAAAATATATCTGTATATACAAAATAGTTAGGATAGATATACAGCTACTTTCTCTTAGTTCAATGAGATGAAAGATTTGTATTAATGGTGTTTAGACAAGATGTCATGTTTGCACCTTATACTCTGAATAACTACTACGAAGACAACAATATGCAATGTATTAATTATAGTAACTGTCCTACTAACCAGTTTTGAAACTGCCTCACTATTTCTCATTAAAATTAATAAAACATTAAACAAGATAAACATGTTGTACATCATGTATTCAAAGACAGCAATAATTAACTGAAGGCCTTATGGTTAAAAATGTATTAAATATGATATTGTATATTTAAAATACCCTTAAAGTTAAAAATTTATAAAAATGTGAGATATTTAAAAATTTCATGACTAGATAGACAGATGGATGAATAAATAGAATGATCTCAAGGAAGCATAAACTCACTTCAAAATTCTTCTAGATTCAAATATTTATGAGGTGAAGTGCTTTATTAGTAACCCAAATTATTTAAGAAAATCTTTTTGTATGAATGTTCATCTTACTAAGAATCTGGAATAAAATTTAGTTAAAAGAGAACTAAGTTCCTTTTCATTTTTTATTTTATATTTTATTTTATTTATTTATTTATTTGTACAGAGTGTCACTACGCAGTTCAACTCAGAGTGATCCTTCTCTTTTCAGCCTCCCAGTAGCTGGGACTACAGGCGTGTGCCACTACACCCGGACTCCATCACCATCTCAGTGCATCAGGAGGGCAGGGCTGGCACTGCCTGTGGTACCAGGAATTGAACACCAGTCGCTGAGCATGCCTAAGCAGGTGCTTAGTCCACTGAGATATTTTGCCGGTCAAAAAAGAGAACTAAGTTTTTGAAAAGTATGAAGATATCTCCAGCAAATCTAAGGCCTAACATGTACACGTCACCCACTTCATCTGTTTTAAAGACCAAAAAATATGAGTTTAACCTTCTTTTGCTTTAGTATGCTCAGATATTATAATTTTCAATATGTTTTAATTACACTATGCTGCCAAACCAGGTTGTTCGGTTCCATTCAATCACAAATATAACCTCACCAAACTTGCCCGATGAGTAGGAATTTCTGCTACGATCTGGGAACCCCCAGACCCAGTCATAGCCCAGGATGGTGAGTGTGTGGGAGAACTTCTGGATACCCTGTGCAGGCATGACCTACTGGTTCCACTCCAGGTGCAGTGTGGGTGACACACTCTTTCTTCCTCTTGGGACACACACATCATTCCGTAGTATCCCCCCACACTCCGCGCACAGAGTAGGAATTTCTCTCGCATTCCGGGAACCCACTGATCCAGTCCTAGGCCAGGCCCGGTGAGCATGTGGGAGAGCTGCCTCTCTCACCTACCCTACCTTGTCCCCTCCAGACTCAGCTCAGGCCTGGCATACAACCTGGGGTAAAAACCTGCAGCTACAATCCCTGCAGAAAGTGTAGGGGACAGAACAACCCAGCTAGTCCAGGAGAAGAACATCTTGCAAGAGGGGCACAACAGGTTCACCCCAAAGGGCAGCAGCAGGAAGGAGCTGAGCACAGCAACCCTACCCAAGTCAGGCACAGCTGGATAAATCCAAACTTTGTAGCTCTCCACCTGAATTTCAGTAGGTGCTAAGGTTATAACTGCAACAAGATCTACAACAAAGGTCAAAGATATTGCTACACAAAATGACAATGAGAAGGAGCAAAATGCAATCTCAGAACCCAAGAACATGCATAACAAGTGCAGACGACACTAACACAGAACAAATTGGGAATCACACAGCTGAAAGCAATGAATCAACGGCTTCTTAAATAAAGAAACAGCTGCAGAAAGGTATAGAGGACCTCAGATTGGAAATAAAAAAAGAAATCCCTGAATTAATAACACCTGCAGTAAAGAATCAAATGCAGAAACACGTAGAGGAAACCCAGTGCCCACCCAGAACAAGTGCAGAGGACACTAGCTCACCTCAAATGTATGAATTAATAGCGTCAATAGTAAATAAGAAACAACAAAATGTCATAGAGGAATTCAGTGCGGAATTCTTTTCTACTAGCTCAGCTCAAATATATGAATTAATAGCGTTGATAGTAAATAAGCAACAGCAGAAAGTTATAGAGGAAACCAGAGCGGAATTAATTTCTGAAATAAAAAAAGAATTCTCAGAACTCTTAGCATCTGAAGTGAAGAATCAACTACAGAAACATAGGGAGCTAACCCAATCTGAAAAAACACTGCAGTAAAAGAAATTATAACTGCTTCTAAAGAAGACATTGATTAAAAAAATAAGGAGTTTAGAAAAATGACGGATTGCTTGAATGAGAATTCAGGAAAGAAATAGATCGCATGAAGCAGATTAAAAGAGATATAGAGGAAATTAAAACCTCAATCACAAGCTTGCAAAACCGTTTAAGTGAAAGTGAAGATAGAGTTTCAGATCTTGAAGACACTGGTGCAGCTAGTGAAAAGGTAAGAAAGGATCAGTTAAAAACAACTAGGATACAGGAAAAAATAATCCATCACCTGCAAGATGATGCAAAGATGAAAAATGTGAGACTAATAGGCATCAATGAGAAAGAAGGAGTCAATACAAATGACATTTAAGAAATGGGCAGAAGTAATAGCAGAAAACGTCCCAAATATGAGGAAACAATCTGACATTCAGGTAACTGAAGCATACAGAACGCCAAGGAACCTCAACCCAA
>NW_004524617.1:1596305-1604286 GCF_000260255.1 Octodon degus | reverse complement strand
CTTAACCATCCAGCAGAAAAGTATGAGAACGAAATATAGGAAGTAAATCCATGCTGTTATGTTGAACTGTAGGGGACTCAGGTCAACAATTTCTGACATTGCCAGTTAAGGGGAAGTCTCAATACTATTATGGGCTACTGGACTCTTTTGGAATATTTTGCTGAGTTTACACACCTATAATACTCAAATAACGGAACTTAAGAAAAAGGGTATACAGATGAATGTCCATTTTTTATGTGTGTATTCAAAATGGTTAGGATAGGTATATAGTAACATTCTCTTAATGAATAGAGGGATTTGCTGTAATAGTGTTTGTAAATAGGATTTCATGTCCGCATCTTGTACAGCAATTAACCACTAGGAAGAATGTATGCAATGTGTTAATTATTGAAACTGTCCTACCAATTTGACTTGAAAAAAAATTAAATCATGAAGAAAAAAATAAAATAAAAGAGATCCCAGTGGATAATTACAAAGGAGGTGCTCTTAGATGACCTAACTAACGCGGCAGTCTGCATCCGTGCTCAGGGTTTTATTCAATACTGAGCGCCTGAGATGTTCAGTGGGATAGATTTCAGGTGAAAGTTCAATACGTGAATCTCTTGAGTAGTTGCTACTGTATTTCTTAAATCTTTTATTTCTCAAAGACAGTCAGAAGGTGTTTTAGGGGCAGAGAAATCTGAATGAATTGTTCCAAATGGAAGGTGGCAGCTATAAAAGTAATTCTGAAGCCTCTAGTGTTAACATTGTAGAAGTTTTGCCTTTTACTTCAAAACATATGTGTGTTAGGAGCTTTGAACGGCAAGTGTTTATTGAGCTTTGTGTTTGCAGGTAGTAAATTAGCCAGTCCAGGTTGGTGCTAGATCCCAGATTTGCCTGGAGTCTTAGCTGTGGGCATATCCAGGATAGTGGGAGGATGCTGCTCCACTGGCCACTGCCCTCTTCCTGTGGCTAACTGCTCCCTTTTAGAGTGAAGGAGAGAAAGCCTCCCGTTTCATTCTCTTACATCCGGTTCATTGAGTCAGGTCACATGCTCGAGGAGCAGGACACTATTTGGAATTTGCTACATACATGTGGAGCAATAGATGAAAGACAAGCACAGAACAGAACCTCAGATTCCCATAAAGAGACGCAGCACGGGGAGATGATGGACTGTTAGCTCTGAGGAAGGCCTGATGCCTTTCTTCTTACTTTGACCCCAATCATGGGATAATTCATAGATGGATGAAAGGTATCACTATGCTATGGAAAATCACTTTTTTATTTGTTGCCTCATATAGTCCATGAGCCATATCATGAAATGATGGGCCAGGTGTTTATGCCCACTTATGGTCTCTAAATGGCTTGAGCTGAATCAGGAAGTAATTGTTGATAAATCCATTGTAAAAACTTTCATTTAAAAATGACCAACACAGGCCCCTTTCTGCTCAAATTTATGGACTTCTTGGACAATAGCTCACATATCTTTGCTTAGTTCTCATTTTGTTAGCACTGCAAAGAGGATCTGATGATCTTACATGTTGACTGAAACTTATCCCACTAAGCCTGGGGAAGCCATCATGATTTATTAGAAATGATGCTAGGCTGTGGGAAGTGCTGAACTCTGAACAAGTCACTCTTTTAGAGTCTCATCCTATTCTGTAAAATGTGCATGAAAACCTTTCTTCTTGGAAGTATGATACATTTAGAAAACATAACACAGATGAAAATATTCAATGGGATCACTGAATACACAGGGAACATGATAGAACTAATTCCTGACTATAAAATACCAGAATCAATAATCCTGTAAATAACCCAAATGCAAGCAGAACATGTAGGAATGGAGAAAGGGAGGGAGTGAAAGACACAGACTGGGGGGGGAGAGGGAAGAAAGGAAGAGAGAGGGAGGGAAAGACTGAGGAAGGGAGAGAGGCGGGAGGAAGGGAGAGAGGAGAGATAAGGGGGAGAGAGAGGAAGGGAGGGAAAGAAAGAGAGAAAGAGAGAGGGAGGGAGGCAGAAAGGGAGGGAGGGGAGAAAGAGAACAAATTCTTTTCATTTTGAAATAAATCAAAAATCACAAGAAGTCGAACAAAACAGTACTAAAATTCAATTTCTTCCTGAAATATTAGAGAATAATGTGCTGACATAATGCTTTTTCACTTGTAAATGTTTTAATGTATTTGTTTCAATTTTGTTAGTTACTATTATTTATTCTTTGACCCTGTGACTCTTTAAGTTTTGTCAGCTTTCTCAATAATGTGCTTTACAATAAAAGAACTATGGATTGCAAAACAAAAAAAAGAAAACTTAAAAATATACAGAGATTATACTGCTGTGTGAATAAATGCTCCCAGAAACTCAACCCAAAGGTAGCAAGTAAAATTTTGGGGTTGTCTGAAATTTACATACACACAATTCACATGTTTCCACAAAGATGGAGAATATCATGGGAGGTCCTTTCCTTGCTGATGGAACTGAAAAAAATCCATGAAAATTCAGCAACCACATGAAACTTGCAGTCAGATTTCAGATCTAGCTCCAAAATTTCCATTTCCCAGTATGCCAACTGTTGGATTCTATATTTCCTTAGCAACATATTGTCACTGATTCTTTCTTTTTTAAAATACTTTTAACCTTTTTTTGTATTTTATTTTCCCCTTTTCTTATTTTTATTTATTTTATTTTAATTTTTATATTAATTTTATTGAGAAAGAAGTAGCAATATGAAAGTTTCAAAACAGATTAGTAGGACAGTTACAAAAATTAATACATTGCATATTGTTGTCTTTGTAGTAGTTATTCATAGTACAAGATGCAGACACGATATCTTATCTAAACACTATTATTTCAAAACTTTCTTTTCATTGAATTAAGAGAAAGTGGCTATATATCTATGCTATTTTGTATATACATATATATTTTTTTCACTACAAAATGGACCTTCATTTACAACTCCTTTTTTTTGTTTACTTTTGTTAGAGATGGGTATTCCATTGCCATTCATGTATTTTTTGTATTTTAGGGAAGGATCTACAGGGTGTTCAGGGTCTCACTAGTAGATCGGACTCATAGTGATCCACTTGTTTGCAGCCTCCCAAGAGCTGGGATTACAGGCACATGCTACCACACCCAGTCTAAATTGCCTTCTCAGCTTGCCCCAGGGGCAGGGCTGGCATGGCAGGCCTGGGGATTAAACCCTCAGCCCCTGGGCCTGCTTGCAGGTGCTTTAATCCGCTGAGCTATTTGTCCGGCCCTAGCACAAAAACTAAACAACAATCCATGCAGTAGGTATTATTGGCCCTTAAAAAGGGGGAGAAAGTAATGCACAGAGAGTTCATTGAAATTTTGAAAATGTCAACATAATCAGATTACAATAAAGTTCTGCCCACCAAATTACAATATGTGTACATTATTTTAAATATACATCATAGTATTTATGAGATACAATGAATTGTCTTTGTATAATCTCCCTTTACATAAGAAAACCAAGTAAGTGAAATGTGTCATGTATGTGTACAAATATGCTATAGTAAATGTGGTCATTATATACTGCAAATATGTATTAAAAAGCAAAAAAAGATTAAATTTTAAACAAGGAAGGAAGAGTTGGAAATTCAGATAAAATATTAGAACCCTACTCCTTTGTTTCATGTCCAGCTCTCTTTCAAATATAAGATATTATTTCTAGGAATTTTCTAATCAAATAGGCATGAGCATATTAGAAATATAACTTGCAATGAAGGTGAGGCTTTAATTCATATGTAATCAGGGATTCACAAATTATTAAGCCATTATTAATTCAGCAGGAACACCAAGATGGCAAAAGGCTTGCATGGCCACTCACAATGGACACCAACAGTCTGTAGGTTGATTACCAGTACCACACAGAGCTGAATTACTGGACTCCATTGCCTAATGCCTATTATATATGAATCAAACATCTGCTTAAAATACAGAGGCAAAGGTCCTAAAAGAAGTGATGAGGCTCACTTATGCTTGTCAATGATCAGGTAATATTTTGGTTATATTAGGCAGTATGACTTCAAATAGAAATATTAGAACATGAAGGGAAATACATGCACAAATGTGTCTTGAAAAGGGTGAAGAGTCAAGGAGAATAAGAAATCTATGGAACATCTTACCTCAGACACAGTTATAGTCAATTAGAAACAATAAAATTTATGGCAGAAAAGTTAAAGCAAGGAAGTGCTAAAATTGTTCTGGAAATATTTAGTTGTTTAACTGGTTTGAATTCTGTCTACTGCTTAATAGCTGTAGCTGTTTGAACTTTACAAAAACACTAACCCTTTCTTATACACAATTTTTTATGGAAAATAACAGGAAAGATACATGTCATTGGGTGTTTCCAAGGGAACTAAAGAGGTTCTTCATATAACCAATTTCCTAGGGAAGATCATATTATAGTACAATGAGGAGCTATGAATTGTTAATCTTGGACAAAGTGCATGACATAAACTGAGGTCAAATCAGTATACACATTCATTCTAATTAAAGGTGATCTCAATCTTTAGGAGGCATATAGAGAAAAACAGTGTTTACATAGGAGCTTGTTCGATAGAGTATCTTACTAATAGAAGTTTATGATAAATATCCCAATAGTCACACTTAGAAACTGTGACAAAGTTGAATAAATAGCCATTACAGAAACTCTGCTTTCTTTTGGGATCTAACCATGCATACATTCATCCTCAAATGAAATGGATGGACTCCTATTTTCAAGTAGTTTGAAATTATTTTTCTAATGTCTCTAAACTCCTTTTTTCTCATAGAAACATGTATGAAATATATATTGGAATATGTATGAAACATGCATGAAGCATAGAAATAACATAAAAATTTTAAAAATACATTATGCAACAAATTAAAACAAATCTTGAAGCGGAATCTATTACTAAAAAAGGAAAGACCAAGAAAAGATAGGACTGTGTGCTATTAAGGAGGAATTTGGCCTTCCATAGGTCTACGGTGAAAAGTAAAATACATCTGGAACAAAAGTAAACCAAGAACAAAAATAATAAAGCTACCATGAAAATAACAATATGTGATGTATTAATTATTGTTACTCTCCTATTAGCCTGATTTGGAACTTTTTAATTTTATTTCAACTTTTCTTTTTCTTCTCCTTAAAACAATAATAAAAATACTAACTCTACACCGATTCCCTTATGCAGTCCCATCAAACTTGCAATGACAAGGTCATCACTGGCTCCTAACCTACTGAATTCAATGGCTAAATCTCAGTCCTCAGCTAATTTAGCATCACAGTTGGATTCAAATTCCTTTTTCTTATAAAGATTTATTGGAACAATTTCTCATTAAGTCCTTTCAGTACCACATTATATACACACACATACACACATACACATTCGTGTGTGTGTGTGTGTGTGTGTGTGTGTGTGTGTGTTCTGCACATCTGCAAACCCCTTGAGCCTCTTGGTGTATATTAATGACACTGCATATGTTTTACATATTAATCTAGATTAATTTATATATTTCTCACTAGCATACAAAGTACATAGTGCCAGCTTTTCTCATTTTCTTTTACTACTCTATTCTATCTCCAGGGTCCAAAATATTTACTCTATGATAATGTCAAGGAGTTTCATCATGTAGTGTTTGCATAGACAACAGTATGTTCTCTTCGCATAATCATGACTGTCTTGTAAGGTGTAAATGCATAAGAAACCCTCATAGCTAAACGTGCAGCAGTCATTGTAATAATCCAGGTGATGGATGCTCAAGCTTAAGAAAATAAAGCCAGACTAAATGAAAGTCCTTTGAAATTGTATATCACATTGTGATTTTGAGCCTGTTTTCTGAATTACCAATATAGAAAACAAAAGCACCATATATAGTTATCAAGCTGACACTGAATAAATCTTAGCTAAGATGTACCAAACCTGGCAAACAGAAAATTGGTGATTTTTATTTTATGAGAAGCTCCTCTTCCATTACTCTAGTCCTTAACCTCCTCCTCCTTTTCCCTCTCTCTGCCCACATTTTCTCAACACATACATTTATATGTGCTTAAGTGTCTGTCTGTCTGTCTGTCTGTCTGTCTGTCTGTCTGTCTATCTATCTATCTATCTATCTATCTATCTATCTATCTATCTATCTACTTACCTACCTATCTACCTACTAACTAGCTTCCTTTGGGTTTTCAAGGTCAGAAGTATTAGCTGAATATGCTTCAACTATGGTCTCTATTTCCTATGTATTTTATCTTTAATATTAACTATTGTTATTCTCTTACCATTTTTTTAAGATTTTTAAAATTTTCTCATAAAATAAAAATCACCGATTTTCTGTTTGCCAGGTTTGGTACAGCTTAGCGCATTCAATACTGGTAAGTAGATCTACCTGTGAAGTCACCTTATAAAAACCCATCTGCCTATGATACTACTTTGCTCTAATCACTTTTCTGAGCAAAATGGAATAGCTATTATGCGTTTCTCTCTGTTATTTCTATACATTTGTGTATTACATATCAATATCTGTATATATACATAAGCATAGAGCACATATATATCTTAATTTTAAAATAATACATATATTGTAAAACATCATTTTAGATTATTAGCAGGTTAAATATTGTATTCAATATATGTTTACTATATGATCTTAGGCTTAGCAGTTATTTCTCAAATTCTACAATATTTATACAATTTGAAGCAAAGAATACAGAGGCTATGGGCTGAGAAAATTTCTTAGAGATCATCAGGGAATTGTGAATTCTAAAATGTGTAAAAATATGTTGAATAATGCAATTCAGTGGAATCATGTAATATTATAAAGAAAAAATGATATATAAGTTAAATAATTTCAAAGAAAGTTTACAAAAAGGCAAGTTGTCTAGTTCTTCAATAAGAGATGAGAAATCTTTTCTGACCTTTCTTCCTCCTTTCATATTGGCATCTCTTTAAAGCATCCTTCTTTCACGATATCTTCTCTAATAATATGAAAGTAAATTGTACATTCCCTATGGTCCTACCCTGTCTTCACAAGTAATTAATTTTCTATGCACTTAACATTCTCTAATGAAGTTAGTTTTATGCTTTGACAGAAAAGTAATTTATTCACTCAAATATATATTCAGAAGTTATGTCCTTTTATTGGCAAGATAATTTGTCTTAAAATTTTCCTGCAGATCTTAAGGAAATCACTTCTTTTTATAGTCAAATATTTGTTGCACTGTGGCCAGTCCCTGTGGTTTATTCTGGGCTACCCAAACCAGAACCACCACCACCCCAAAAAAACCATAATCCAAACCAGTCAACTTTCAGTTGCCGATTTCTCAAAAGTAACAGTTAAGTCAACATAATAATATCTAGAAATCAGTTTGGGTACCTAAACAGAAATCATGTCATTGTAAGCTTCATGAAAGCAGTAACATCTGTCACCCAAAGACCACAAGGAATATATCACTGTATGAATGAAGTCAGGTTGATCTTCTTGATGCAACAAGAGAGATGCTACCTGATAACAATTTTAAAAGGATATTAGAAATCGCTTACTACAACATTTGGGCTTCAGTTAAGTCGAGCAAAGGAAGCAGGGTTTTGTTTTACTTGGATGCTATACAAAAGGTGGAATAATTCTATAATCCATTTCTATGCTTTCTTTCTAATCTAAATGGCAAGAGGAATGTACAGGGGTTAAATGTATTACTGGTGAAGAGAAGCTAATATGATTTCTCATATTATTAAGGAGATGGCTATGTAATTATTTGAAGTATGGCAGCTTGGGGACATTTTTTTCATACAGAAGTGACTATAAAGTAGGTTTATTATGATTTTTATTCATTATGACAGGGGAGTAGACCTTAGAAGTTGGCTGTCTTGAAATTAGCCACTTGCAATGGAGGAATGCCATTAGCCAGCTATAGTACCAGGGTGTATCTAGGATCTCTAAGGCCTAACTGAAAGCTAAAGCCAACTCCTGGATATCACTTGTGGCTTAATTTACTTTCTTTTTTTTT
>NW_004524617.1:1595035-1596205 GCF_000260255.1 Octodon degus | reverse complement strand
CGAGACATATAATAGTCAAGATCCCAGAAATTCTGCACAAGAATAATATACTGAAAGCTGCTAGAGAAAAGAAGCAGACCACATTCAAAGGAAAACCCATCAGAATTATGGCCTACTTCTCTTCACAAACAATGAAGGCAAAAAAAGCATGGAGCAAAGTACTTCAAGTCCTATATGGAAACAAATTCCAGCCCTAACTACAATACCCTTGCAAAACTCTCTTTCAAGTTTGATGGAGAAATGAAATACTTTCATGACAAAGAACAGCTAAAGAATTTCATGATGACAAAGCCAACGCTACACAGGCTACTGAAAGATGTTCTAGAGAGGGACCAAAATGATCAGAACTCCACCAATGAGATCAGAAGCAACCGAGTAAATAGGGCAAGCAAATAAAAAAAGAGGAAAAAGGAGTAAATGACAGCAGGTAAATAACATGTCAATCATAAGTCAATACATCTCAATTCTAACCATCAATGTAAATGAACTCAATTCACTAATTAAGAGAAATAGACTGGCACAGTGGATTAGGAAACAAAATCCACCTATATTCTGTATACAAGAAACACATTTAACTCATAAAACATTCATAGGCTGAAAGTCAAAGGATAGAACACAATACTACATGACCCAGCACCTCAGAAAAAAGCAGGGGTAGCAATCCTAATCACAGAGAGTCTAAACTTCAAACCAACAATGATGAAGCGAAAAAAAGAAGGTCACTATATATCGGTAGGGGAAACATTCAAGAGGAAGAGGGAATACTCTTAAATACATGTGCACCAAACACAGGAGCACACAACTATATAAAGCAAATCTTAATGGACATGTAAAATCTAATATCCAATACAACAATCATAACTGGAGACCTTAACACCCCCTTATCCCCGTAAGATAGGTCAACCAGACAAAAACTTAGCAAAGAAATAACAGAACTGAATCAGATCTTGAAACAAATGGACTTGGTGGACATGTACAGAGTGTTCCACCCAAACACAGCTGAATACACATTTTTCTCAGCTGCACATGGGTCATTTTCTAAAATAGACCACATACTGGTCCATAGGTCATGCTTAAGTATATATAAGAAAACAGAAATTATCCCATGCACATTATCTGACCACAGTGCAATGAAACTGGAAATAAATGACAAAAGAAACCTGAAAAGAA
>NW_004524617.1:1548228-1592251 GCF_000260255.1 Octodon degus | reverse complement strand
GAGTTCTTATACTAGGGAGACTATACGATATTTACACATGTGTGTCTGGTTTATTTCACTTATGAGTATATGTTCAAGTGGCATCCACTTCATTCATTTACTTTCTCAAATGATAACAGAGACATAGCAGGACCAAATTTATCTTAATTAATTAATTAATTAATTTAGTGTCCTTTTTGAGACAGAGCTGCACGATGTAGTTCAGGCTGGCCTTGAACTCACTTTGCAGCTCTGCCTCAACTAAAATTCATGATGATCTTCCTGGCCCTGCTTCCCAAGTGCTGGGATTAAAGGCATATGCCATCATGCCTGGCAAAATTTATCCTTTAATAAGTTCAGTTTGCTGGAAGTGATATAAAAACTTCTAAAATAATACAAAATTAGATACAGGATCAGCCAACTAGCACACTATTACGTTAAGCAGTGAAAAACCATGATTAGCTTTAATCAAGATTTTAGTGACATGAGTGGAGTGATTTTTGATGGTTTAAAGAGCTCTGGTGGGAGCAGGAGGAAAGTCTTGATGATCTAGTTTTCTGGTTTCTGATTTAGGCTGTGTAAAAGGCAACAAGAAAGAAGAACAATAAAGTGGGATGAGAGCCAGAGAGATAGTTCAGCCATCTAAAGTGCCTGTTTAGGTAAGCTTACACAGGCTCAGGGACCACAGTTTGATTCCTGGCACTGCATGCTGTCCCAGCCATGCCCTCAGGGTGAGCAGAGCTGGCCACCAAAATAAAGCAAAATTAAATAAAAAATAAATAAAGTAGGGAAAGAAGATACTGAGACTTATTTTCCAATTTCACACATTCAATCAATATCATCTACTAGAATTTTTTTCATGTTTAAAAAATTAATTTTTATTACCATAAACTTAGGCTGTTAAGCTTAACCTCACTATCTGTCTGCATATCAAACATCTTAGGCATAATATGGAACAGGTATTTTTCATCAAGTATTGATATGTTGAACTTTAAGTCCCTATAGAATATGATAAAAAACATTTAAAAATTGGAATATATTTTAAAAATAGGCATAAAGAATTATATACTTATGTTTACACATAAGTCCAAAAATCTCACCATATACAACCTTGAAGCAGCCATGCTGTTATGTTGAGCTGTAGGGGACTCAAGTCAACAATTTCTGACATTGCCAGTCAAGCGGAAAACCCAATACTATTATGGGATACTGGACTCTTTTGGAATATTTTGCTGAGTTTACATACCTATAATATTCAAATAACGGAACTTAACCAAAAAAGAGTATACAGATGAATGTCCCTTTTGTATCTGTGTATTCAAAGTGGTTAGGATAGATATGTAGTTACATTCTCTTAATGAATAGAGGGATTTGTTCTAATGGTGTTTATAAATAGGATATCATATCTGCATCTTGTACAGCAAGTAACCACTAGGAAGAATGTATGCAATGTGTGAATTATTGAAACTGTCCTGCCAATTTGATTTGAAAAAAAAGATATGAAAAACAATTTTTAAACTGATTCATAGAAACACAAGAGCTGTACATATACCAAGGTGCCATATACTGATGAATCACATGTACATACTGTATTATCACATGAAATATATCTAATGAGATATACTAGCCTAGGCTTTAAAGGGAAAGATAGAAGCTAAAGATAAATACTGAGGGATGTTATTAAGTAAATATTATTTCAATAGAAAGGAATGAGGTTATTCAACAGTGGAAAATTAGGAGAAGATACTAAAATGACAAAATTTAAGGGAGGAAAGTATTTTAGAAAGGATAAAATGGTTTATATTGAGACAGTCATACAGAGAAGATGAATGAAATAAGGTACAAAAATATTCACATGTGTCCTTCTAGGAAAAGAATCCCTTATTAAAGACTGAAAAACAGTACACTTAAAGACTGATGGGAAAAAGAAAAAACCTATGGGGCCAGGGAGATGGCTCAGTAGAATAAGCGCTTGCCTGGCAAGCTCAAGGACCTGAGTTCAATCCCCGGTTCTGGGGAAAAAAAAAAGACTGACAGTAAAGGAGGATTGAAGATGTGGTTATGCAGCAAAGTTGGGGGAAGCTCCTTAGTAAACAGCCAGTGATGGCATAAGGCCTCCCATAGAGGGATCAGCCTTCACTAGCTAAAGCATGGCCTCTTCCTTTTTTTTATGTATTAGTTCAGGGTCTTTAGGATCTCACTACACAGATCAGGCTGGCAGTGATCCTTCTGCTTTCAGCCTCCCAAGTGCTGGGATTAGAGGCACACGCCACCACTCCAGTCTCAATCTCCATTCCAGCGTGCCCTGGGGGCAGGGCCGGCACAGCATGCCAGGGATCTAACCCGGGCTTCTAAGTCTACCTAGGCATGCTTTAATCTGCCGAGCTATCTGGCGAGCCCAAGTACGGCCTCTTCCATCAAGACAGATACAAAGAATTCTATAAAGAAAAAGTGGACAACGAATTTTATTAATGGCCACTAGGTGCAAATTGTAAGGTAATTGGCTATATATATTTTTTTTTACAGAGGAGGATGTTTGAAATTCCCTGTGAAGCAAAGAAACCAATTTAAAAGGAGCAGAGGTAGAAACAGTGATTAGTCAGAGCATACTCTTGAGAACAAATGTAGCTTTCAAATAGGAATAGATTACTGTTTTGGAAGAAAGATTTGTCTTCAAAGAAGATTTCCCAAGTTCATAGTCAGAGACTGTGGGAAGAACAGTGAACTGGAAGTGAGGCAGCAGGGGGAGCACAGGAGAGCCTACGCATGAAGACTTCACAGAGAACAGGCAAGTCACGGTGGTGAATCAGATAATAGAGACAGGGAGAAGGTAAACAGCTGTCAATATCAATATCCTGACATTCTGGAATTTTCAATGAAATTCGGTAAATGATGATATGATACGGTATAAGTAAGCACACCAATTAGCAATCAAAATATATGATGAATGATTTAAAAATGATTATAGTAAGCATTTATAAGATGTTTACAGATTGCCATTAGGTCCTCTCAGAATACCTCACCAGGCTTCAATCATATATATCCTATCATTCTTGTCACTTTCTGAAACAGTTCTGAAGTCCATTTTATGAGTAACTGTATGAAGTATGATAAAAAGAAATAAGGCGAGTACTGCTGTTGAGTGACATTCAGTGGAAACATGGAATTGTAAAATATTATAGTATTTCCTCATCCATCTAATTCACTGGATCTGGCATCATGTGACTTTTGGCTCTTGCCAAAGTCAAAGTGATCATGGAAAGTAAATACATTGAATCAATTGTGAACACTTACACAGCTAGGACAGTGCATCTATAGATCCCAGAAGGAGACCCAGGTCCACTGAACACAACAGCTTCATAGAAAGGAATTCAAGAAAACCTTCTACATGCTGTTGATTTTCAGACTCATTTCTACATCAGTGTGTGCTCAGAGGATACTATCATGTTATCTTGTTATTAATCTATATTATCATGTCATCACTTCAAGGATTTGAGTAAATGGAATCTCTTCATTCACCTAAAACTTCTAAACCATGGTAAGATGGAAAATATGAGCAGGAACATCCAAAAGTTTGGTAGAATGTATCTTAAAAAAAACAATTCTGATAAGTTTAGATCCATATAAATCATCTATAGAATTTGCTCAGAGGCAGATTCTGATTGAACAGGACTGACATACTATAATTCTAACAAGTATCCATATGATATCAGTATTTGTTTCCTGGGGCCATATTTTCAGTAGAAAATCCTAATAGAACACTACTTGTAAGTAAATGCATTTTGGAAGTTATACGAATAAAACAAATGGTCAAAATGGAAGGAATAAGAATGCTTCAGTTTAACATTACATGAAACTGAACAAGCCATGGCCTGAAAATACTTTAAAGTTAAAAATGAACGAAGGAGGCAAATGAAAAAGAGTTAGTAATACTTAGCCATTTTAATGGATGCCTAAAAATACATTAATACCATTCAGGTTCATAAGATGGGCCTCCCAAGAGTTTAAAACAGCTTACATAAACTGACAGGTGAAGAAGTTAAGAAAATTAATGTACACCTGAATTTCATATCCATCATCATTACTATGTATTTCTCTCAAGGATTTTTAATACATATACATTATATTTAGCCTGAAGGAAATGTCTCAGTAAATCAGTTCATGTCCTATTTTAGTAGGCAATTAAGAATGATGTTATTTCAGAAAGTTAGAGTTCAAGTTAATAAAGGTAACTCACAAGGCATTAGAAAAGCACTTATACAATATTCTATATGCTTTTAGCACTTTCAGTCTGTCGTGCAGACAGTATTGATTCAATGCAAATTCTTTCCAGGTAACTATATGATATCTGGAACTTCGATATTTTATATTCCTTGTATTCAGTGTTTCTAATTAATAAAAAAACTGTTTTACATACAGATATTGCATAACAAACAGGAATCTACATAAATTAGAGGCTAAATACTTTACATTAACTAAAAAAAAATTATAGTGGTTGAGCACTTTGAAACTTAGAAACTATCTTTTCCAGGTAATTTTCTAATAGAATTCATCTCAAAAATTATAAGAATTTTTTTCAAATAGGTATATATTGAAAGACATTCTGCCTTCTGTCTTTTATGCTATACTTCAGCTTAATTTTAAAACTGAAACATTATTAACTTAAGTATATATATTCCATTTCTTGAAACTAGAAGTCTATTATAATGTGAATAGTAATATGACTTATAAAGCTAGCAAGAAATTGAAAATAATTCTCCAATTTGCAAATATAAGTAGGTAACTTTAAGAATTATTGGTAAATTACCTTCTGTCCCTCAAGAAACCTAAGAAACAGAATATTTTCTACCAGAATACATTTTTAATGTATTTTCTTGTTGCAAGGTCTCACTATGCAGCTCAGACTCATGGCGATCCTTCTGCTTTCAGCCTCCCCAGCAATGGGATTATAGGCATGCACTACTATGTCCAGACTCTGACTGGTTTATCCACCCTGGATGCAGGGTGAATACAAGTAAAGATTAAGAGATGTAGGCATATTTTAGTTGCTATATGATAATTCATATATATCAGGGAAATATAAAATGGATAAAATACATGACATATCAGTGTCTATAAAATAACTCTTGGAAGACTCGTAAGTCAAGTTTTCAGTATTACATTCAGGTCTATTTTATTTCCCTATATTATTCTATTTTAATCTATTCAGACTTGTTCTATTCTGCAAGTATTCTAAGGCCTAACTAGCCATGAGGTACTATTGTAATATAAATGGGAAATCAGTCTGAGCTCAAATTTTTAAAATGTTAATTTATAGCTAAAACAAAACTAATAAGAATTTTAAAAAGCATTCCTGGTGTGTCACAGAATATTAGAAAATGCTTTTTCTCAGCTAAAGTTTGGTTTTGTTTCGTATTTACCATGACCTTTAAAACTATATAATAACAACACACACACACACACACACACACACACACACACACACACACAAAGGAAAATGCATAAACCTTAACTCAGAACCTACATTGACTTTTTCTTTAAGGTCTGAGAAGTTGCCTTCCTTCCGGTAGATTGCAAATTCAGGACTCTGCAACACAGCTTCTGAACGAGTAATCCAACTGTGAAGTTCAGTTATATCGACATCCAACCTAAGATGGCAAAGAATAAAGGTCATTATTTCTTGATTATCTCTTTCTTCTTTATGGAAAGAGAAGCAATTTGTTCACATTTATCATGTTTTTCCTAATCTGAGATTCAGGCCTGATGATGCTATTACTGCTAATAGCACCACTATTTCCCTAGGTAGGTAGGCTCAAACTTTAGAATGAGCTTTGGCCTAGAGTCTTATGATCACCGCAGCCATTTTATTCCTGGCAACACAGCAATTACCTCGATAGTGTCTCCTATAAGCTATTCCCTTGCCTCTGAGTGAATGTGTGTACTATTTGAAAAGCCACAACTTCCCAAGGTGACTCTTTCTTTTGGAAACGTATTTACAAGAAACTAAAAGTTCAATTTGGTCATGTCAGCTTGAATGAGACTTCTGATATACATGACTGCATGGAGTTTCCTATCTAGCTTGTTATAGTAAATAGAATATTAGTAAAAGTAATCCATATAATGTCTTGATAAGCGCTTTCATATTACATTTTGTGCTTTTATAATATCTACTGTGAGAAGAAAACTATAGCATAAAAATTCCAATGACCCTTAAGCAGCCATGATTTAAGGGAGCTCCATCTATCCATCTGGAAGTTCTATGTAGAGGAGCACGAAGGAGCATTTTTTTTTCTTTTTTGGCAGAACCAGGCATTAAACGCAGACCCTTGCTCTTGCAGGGGCGGGGGGGGGCACTTATTCTATTGAGCCATTTCCCCAGCCCCTAGAAGCATTGTTTTGAATAAAGCTTTGTTAAACTTTCTGACTCACAACAACAACAGCAGAGTATAGCTAAATAAGTGGTTCACTTGACCCTGCACAGAGCCAAGGGAGTTTCCAAAGGATGGTATCTATCCCTCTTGCAGAGTTATGATGAATTATAGGTAACTGCTATTGTATATACCAAACTTTCATGTGGGTTAAGCTGCAACAAATATCAGAACACCCACTTGTTACTTTTAAAAATTCTTTTCTCTTTTCTTTTCTTTTTTGTTTTGTAGAGGTCTTTGGAACTATTGAGCATCAACTGTTAACTCTGATCACTTTATTTAGGGCCAGAAGAGCCAAGATATGGAAGCAACTTAAGGTGCCATAAATGGATGAATAGACAAAAATATGAAACACAAACAGAAATCCACACAAAATAGGACATTATTCATTTTATTAAAGATATCTTGTCATTTGTAACAATGTAGATAAAAGTGCAGAACACTGTACTGCATGAAATCACCCAGACACAGAAATATTAATAGTATATGACTTCATGTGTACAGTACAAAATAGTCTAACTTATAAAAGTAGAGAATAGAATAGTAGTGATTAGATGAAAAGTTTGTTGGCTGGGAAGGTGTTAACCAAAGGATATAAAATTTCAGTGAGGAGGAATAAATTCAAGAGGTATGCTTAAAAGAACGGTGTTCCGTTAATGATAAACTACTCTACATATATGAAATGTACAAAGAGAATAAGTTTCCTATTTTTTTTTTTGGTAGAACAGGGGATTGAACTCAGGTCCTTGCGCTTGCCAGGGAAATTCTTATTCCACTGAGCCATCTCCCCCAGCCCCTAGTTTTCTATTCTTATTTTTATTATTACATATTTGCAGTATAGCCTTTAATTATTCTCAACACAAAAATGGTGTGATATAATATAGATATGCTAGTTAGTATCATTTAATAATCAATAATGCATACATGTATCAAAGTTTTATACCACAGATATAAATCATTTTTACTAATAAATTGGTAACACATTTAAAAATAAAATTTAAAAACCTTAAACAGCACAGATTTTTAGAGGTATCATTCCAGGTACAACTCTGAAGAGGCGTACAATTTTCTTAAAGAATAGCTCCTGAATTTGAATATATATAAAAGATCAATGAAAAGAGAATTTACAGCTCCTCTCACATGAAAATTTATTATACACATCAAAGCAATTGAACGGATGAGGAAATGTCAGAAAAAAATTATAGGAAGTTTTCAGAACAAAATAAAAATACATAATGTAATATACCAGGTAATGTATTTTTACTTACCATGCTGTTAACTTCTTCATTAAAACTTTCAAATTCATTAAAACAACTATTTAAATCTATACAAGACACCTAATGGTCAGACTACCACACTCATAGTTATTTCAGTAAAATTCCCACAATTCTAGTATAACTTAGATTTCATAAAATTTTGAGCCTAAAGGGAACATATCAGTGATATACAGTTTAGTCAAGGAAGAATAGATTATTATCTTCTTGGTCTATTATACTTTTGAGATACATTCAATTATTTTAATCCATATTTTCATATGAATATTAAAATTTCCATTCACCTTCCAATTAATTTGACCTCTAATTTGTAATTTTTGGCATAAACAATCACAAAGCTAGTTCTATTAAATTTAAAAATCGATTTCTAAAACTTCAATTTCAAAGCTTTATAACACAAGAGCTTGTTGGAATTTGTCATATTAATTGCATGTTATAGTTTTAAAATTACCCTGACACTAGCTTTGCATAAAGAGGAAACCTTAAAAATATATGAATTTTTTTTACTTCTTATAAAATCCTGTTCTTATATATTACAAATCTCTGTCCATGCTGGTATAAGAAAACAGGCTGAGAATTTGTGTTCAGATGTTTTCTTCATGGGTGGGGAATTTAGTTCATTTAGTTCACCATTACATCCTTCACTTAAAAGACAGCCTGATTCCTAGTAACAAGTATTTACTGAGAAATTAAAGGACCAGGGATATGAATTCTTCTAAATCTGTAAATGAATATGAAAACTTGCATTCATTTGTTCATTCATTGCTAATATTTTCATGATTTGTATTTTACCATACATGGTTGTTATTTTTCTACATTTGCTTTTCCACAAATTTAATTATCAAATTTCAGATTTCTTTGTGCAAAATGTTGATTTATAAGTAGGTCTCTGTTTCATGAAGTAAAAATCTTTCCCTTGTTCACTGACAGTAACTCATTAAATTAATAGTTTTATCTATTTTCATTCAGTCAACTATCAAATTTAGAGTACCATATTGTATTCCAATCAACATTTATGTACATTTACTATTGAAATGTTTTTAAAAATTTAATTTCTGCAACCCAACATTGAAGTTCCTGTGGCTTTCTTGTGAAAGCTTTCACTTGCCAGTAGATGGAACGGATTGAGAAAACTGGGTGGATAATGCTCCAGAGGTATTAAGCACCAAGAACTTTGAATTGGGGCATAAATATCCTAGAACTCTTATGATTCAACTGATCAAATGACGTATACTATGTATGTTGTGCCAGAACTTTCCAATAGGAAGAATCCCCAGCTGCCCTCAGCAATAACCTTGTCCCTGATCATGTATCCTTTTTATTGGCTGCATCCTTTTCTATACCATACTTCCTGAGCTCATAAAAACAAAACAAAACAAAACAAAACAAAACAAAAAAAAAAACAAAACAAAAAACGACATTCACTTAAGTCTTTGTCACTGGATCCATTCTTATGGGAGCACAACTAAGGCAACATTCAAAATCTTAAACACACCCAGCTATCTGGGTGATTTAGTTTTAGTTTTAGTTTTAGTTTTAGTTTTGTGTTTTGCTTTGTTTGCATCTTGAGCTCTAACTTACCACAGGCACTATTTAAAGTATTTTCCATAGCCCTAAAAGCTCTCACCTACCCTTCCCCTCCAGCCTTCTCAACAAATGACCTTGCTTTCTCCTTTAGGGAGAAAAGAGCAAACACCAGATAATCTTTTTTACTCTCCCTATGTCAATAGTCCATCTTCCCCACATGTGCAGCCTGTCTCCTTATTTTCTTTACTTTCATTTTTATTTCCTTTCTTATATTTAAACTCAAGCCCTTATTTTGTTTTTCATATTATTCTATTGTTTCTCAAGCATCTATAAATATTTAATTATTGATTATAATTTCAAATCCACCCATGCATTTTTATATGGAAATTGAACATATTTCAATGAACTCTACTTTTTTAAAGTCACCTGTCTGAACCCTTGGTCAGTCCCCTTACCATATACTTGTGTTCCATCACAGCAAATGTTTTGCAACAGTTGTCCATTTTTCTGGACATTTCCTACTTCTTTTTCACTCATCAATTGTCAATAGAAATGTTTATTTTTTCATTTATTGGTACATTTTAGATGATTAATGATCACATTCATTATAGGTGATTGATAATGTACCTGGTACATCTTGTTGCTTTTTATTTCATTCCTCTCTTCCCTTCAAACCCTATTCCCTTCTTTCTTTACAAAAGCTTCCCTTCCATTTTTCACAAGAATGAATAAAACAATTTTTGAAAATGCAATTATGTCACTAGAGTCCATGGCAAGTTTCATTGTCTTGTCTACTAAAATTAAACATTGTTGCCTACACTCAGAAATTCTCAAACTTCTTCTGCCTTTCCTTTATGCCACTCAAATCTACTTTGTCTTCCATATCTGTAATCACTAGCAATTTCTCTTTGTAGTTCACCTCCGCCAACTTGTTATTATCAGAGTTCAAGTCACTGTTCATTTGCACTCATTTTATAACCCCTGTATTATTCTCCCGCATGACTTAAAGTGCAAATTATATATCACTGACTAAGGTGACTATCTCAGATGTAGTCATTTATTCGGAGCTCCACGCAGCTATGTCTGCCTACTGGATATCTTCTCCATTTGCACAGTGCACAAGCTTCTTTAATATTATCCCGCCACATAAAATGTTTGCTATGACCCTCTAATTTGGTACTCTTGCAGCATTCCTAAAGTCTTTAATTGTCATCAGCACTTGTCACCTTTGATTTCATCTCTGCTTTTGTCTGACTGTTTCCCCTGAAAAGTCATATGTTGAATTTTATCCCTTATTCCCATTGTTATAATATTAAGACACGTCCTTTAGGAAGGGATTAATTCATGAGGATCAAGTGTTTACAAATGCATTGAATGCCCTACAAAGGGGGAAAAAAGCCAGAGTTATTTTCTTCTATGTGAGGGCACAAGATGACATCATTTATGTATTCCACCAGAAAGCTTCCTTCATCAAATACCAAATCATGTCTCACCTTGATCTTGGACTTCCAAGATTTGGGGAAAGGAAAAGAAAAGTCTATTTCTTATGATGTTTACATTATACTACAATGCGAACTCAGTTCACTTATATTCTACTCAGATTATATTTTATAGCAACTTGAATGAGGTAAAATAAACTTTATTCCCATCTTTAATCAACTGCAAAGTCTAAACCATAATACATTCTGTCACCAGAATGTCTGTTTCTAAGTCTATACAGCAAGTACTTTTCCTTGTGTTGCAATTACATATGACCACACAAGTGCAATAGTGTCTTAGTTGGTCTCCAGAAAATCATACAGAAATTACTCAGTCTATTATACACTCTGCTAACCAAATCATCATTTCTGAAAACATATCTGATCATTACCTTCATTGTTCTTACGATAAAATCAGAGCGTTCATGTGGTCTTATACAATTTGACCTTGATAAACCTATCAACTTTACCCTCTGTTTTGTTGTATAAAAGTACTTCTAGGTACAACTTGCCCTTTACCCTCCTGAGAATGCCCAGAGATGTCCCTCAGTTTTGTCACTTCTTCAAAAGAGTGACTTCCCTTGATGACTCTTCTTAAAGATTTTTTTTCAAAGTTAGTTACTGTATCAGAGTCTCATCACTTTGGTTGAATAGTCTGTCCAAATTATACACCAAATACTCTCATTCAAGGACATAAAATGATATGTTCCAGTCACTGTAAATTTAAAGTCAACTTTAGCTTCAATCTCTCTCTTCCACATACCCCTTTGATTCTGGGCAAGCACTTATTCTACTGAGTTATCTCCTTGGCAAAGACATCTACTTTTCTTTTTATTTTAGGGAAGAGTCTACAGGGTGTTCAGGGTCTCACTACTCGATCGGACTCATAGTGCTCCACCTGTTTACAGCCTCCCAAGAGCTAGGATTACAGGCATTTGCTACCATGCCCAGTCTCAACTGCCATCTCAGCATGCCCCCGGGGCGAGGCCGGCATGGCTGACCTGGGGATTGAACCCCCGGCCCCTGTGCCTGCTTGCCAGCACTTTAATTCACTGAGCTATTTGGCTGGCTCCAATTCTGACTGTATACAGGAAACATTGCCTACTTCTGCTTATAGGTCCAAGGAACTCAGACTTAACTCAAGGCACCACTACATGTTAACATCACAGTGGAGAGATATTTCCCAAAGTCTATATGCATGAAAGCTGTCTATTAGGAATACTGCTTATACTTGTCTTGTTTGTATAAGTTATAACCATGTTCTATTGCTACTTTTAACCACTGACAAAAGATCAAGGTGATTTATTCAGTTTGTAAATATATATTTTTATTCAAAGAATATAAAACATTACATACATTTATCATTTTGAAAATGTAAAATTGCATGTTTCCTTTTTTAAAACCCAAATAATATTTTTTCTGCCACATAATATATACTATGTGCTTGTTATGTTCCAGACATGGTACTTGTTTCATAAGTATAAGACGAGAATACATCATTCCCAATTATCAAGGATTTTGGTTCAGTGAAGTTTCTGTACAATAAAATAAAAGGTTTTAGGTAGAGACTGGGACTCAGTTCACACTGGGACATTTTAAAAAGAATAATCAAAAAACACCTTTTCAATGAATTAGTATTAAATCAGCTTCTAAACTCAGAAGGTCTGCCAAGTAAATTGGTTATCTCTACACAATGGAGGCTTTGTGGAGTCAATGCCATGGTAACCATCTGCTTGTTACTCTGTGAAGACTTTGAGGGACTCCCGGGCACCAGTTGACATGTAGTTCTAATAATTCAGATCCATTCAGGCATGAGAATGTGAAATTCTACAGATAGATCTTTTCTCATTCAAATATTTGTTTGTTTGATTTTTAAATTAAAAAAATATTAGTATTTGTTTGCAGTTGTAAAGACTGCTTTTATTATGGGGAGTTGGCACATCTACATAAGAGCTCTTATTTCTCTTTTTTTCCTTTCCTTTTTTTTTTTTTTTTTTTTTGTTCTCTATTCCTCCCATCCCTCCGTGCTCTAAATTTGAAAATGGATTGTGCCAGGGGCTTGAACTTTCTTTTCACATCAGGATCCAATGGAACATTACTGAAAATCCTTTATGATTTACACATCTTCAAAAGGAGATTTCAAATATTTATAGGAAAACTTGAAGGGAAACTTCTGCTTAGGAAGAAGTATGTATTCATAGGTATATAGGTCAATATGCTATCTTCCTTTCTGATACGAAAGGAGGCAAAATACAAATGAGTTTATAATATCCTCAAGTGTCGGACTTACTTCTTTTTCTCTGTCATTATTGTGACGTCTTGATTCCCATGAATACTGGTACAGACTAAATCCAACTTTTACATCTTTCAGTCTTTGTGCTATTCTTGACTTAATCTTATTTTTTGAAATTCTTTACTATTGCTTCTACTAGAAATTACTGCATCCATTGTATCTTATCTCTGATTTTTTACTAAAACTTGTCTGTACCAAAGTAATATGCAGTCAGCTCACTCTCCAACATCTAATATTCAACACCATCACTTGAAGTTCTAGCAGTTAACTCTCAGCTGGTAGTATTGTTTTCCCTCCGATATAGTGCCAGCAGACATCCCCAGCTCTGTATGCCAGCGAGGGAGGAGGGAAAACAGAAACAGGGTTTCAAAGACCTCCCATGCACTCCCACTGAGTGCCAATAACCTACATTCAGTGCTTAGGCTCTGCGACATTTCCAATGAACAATGAACACAGTGTCCTTCTTAGATTATGTGGTGACCCTGATTTCTAAGTAACAATTACACATATATTTTATTCTATATCAATTTGGTAGTTATTGCTTCACTATTTCCTATGAGTTATTCAGTAATTTTCACGTTTTCCACACCTATTTAATATTTTTAGAATATGTTTGCTGAGTTGCATGCAAATTAACAGATTCCTTTGGTTTAAATCTATGCGTATTTATAAATTAGGTGTTGTGTACTCTCCAATGCTTTGTTATTGGTATTTCCCCCCTATTTTGTGCTACCCGAGGCTTGGTATTTATTCATCAGTTCAAGATAAGTTGCTTTCTAAAATGCTCAAGAAAAAGCCTCAAGAGTTATTTTTAAGATCATATTAAATATTGAATTTTATGTATTTTCCCCTTTTCATAAAATTATTCATTTCTATGATTTCTTTTTTTCCCACTCTTAAAACTCTTGTGAATCCATTAAGGCAGTGATAAATATGAATTTGTCTCTTCATCCTTATCAATAAGATACTACATATTCTCTTACACAATTTACACCATATTTAATATACTTGTATTTAGCACTAATCTCTATTTCTTGAATCCAGCCTAATTTTACCCAACATACAATGCCCTTTATCTAACAAGAAAACTGTACCTTCTTATTCTCTATTCACAAAATGATTTTTCCCCTTTTAATATGGAAACATGAGGCCAGACCCTCCTATTTTCCCTCCAATACCTAATAGGGTAGCAAGCTACTGACACCTATCAGGCCTATAGGCCTCAATGTTTCCCTCTGGCCTGGAGTGCCTAGCTGCCTGCCACCACTGTGTTTGGCTCAGTAGTTACGCTAAGCCACGCCCATTCTTCCCTCCCTGCAATAGCAATCAATCGCATCTTTGCCTACAGCCACAATGCCCTCCCCCTCTTTCTAGCATTTCAGGAAACCACTGCTGCCTTCTGAGAAGTGTTAAGGACTGTGACGACAGAACTTGATCAAGGAAAGCTCTGGGCCTATCACTGCTTTACTGAAATCTTCAAATCCCCACTGGCCCTAAACAACAATGGCACTTCCCCTGGAGATGCCTAGAAAACAGCAGCAGAGGCACCTTCAGCCCTGATACTTCTGGTGAAATGTGAGACCTGATAATAGAGCAGTTGCTTCTCCGGAAGTTCCCTCCAGGTGTTGTCATGCCAGCTGAGACTGTCTTGGGGGACTTGTGGCTGCGCCCAAAGATATTGTCTTGGCTGTGAAAGGCTTCAACCAGAGACCTATCCAAAATGATTCAATCCTTCAACTAGGGTGGATAATTCCAGTCACCATGTTGAAAGGCCAAAAATAAATCCATCAACTGTGAGAGACTGTATGAATAGGTCTGCCTCTTCTAACCATAAGCAGTGATTCCTCTCACTCCTTCTGTCAGTTTGGAGGGATCCTTTCCCGTCTGTGTTCCCCTATGCTGTAGCACAGGCCCCAGTGAAAGCCTTGCTTGCATGGTCCTATCTCAAAGCTTTGCTTAGTGCATCCTCCCATGCCATTCTATCTGAGCTGGTAACACTAAGGGCTATTAGCAAGGTCTTCAATGATCTGAAGAGACCTAATGAGGCCTCCAGAGTTGTTCAGAAGAGTTCCAGTGATGGCAATGAAAGCTGATGGAAGAGTTTCAGGAAGCCACAAAAGGAGCTATTACCCTCAGTTGGTGAAAAGCTGAGAGGCAGCTGGAAGCTGGTATTAAGAGTTGTAATACCATGAGCTAAGAGCCACTGGCAGTTAAAGCTCTTAGTTCCAACCATAATGGCCAAGAGACAATGGCACTGAAAGAACTACTAGCCTCAAGACAGCTGTACTTTGCCAATTTTTTATCTCAATCTGAATTGAATGAACGAACACCCAGCTGACTAATGATACAAATTGATGAATACTTTCTCATGTATCATTCAAGTGTATTTATTTATATTTACTTATTTATTTATTTGGTATAGGGTATTGCTACACAGCTTGGACTCATAGTGATCCTCCATCTCAGTCTCCCCAGTGCTGGGATTACAGACAAGCACAACCATGCCCACATTCACTGGCCAGCTCAGCACATGGGGCTGGCACAGCATGTGGTACCAGGATTGAACACAGGTTCTCGTGCTGATCAGGCAGGCATTTAGACTGCTGAACTATCTTCCCAGCCTCAAGTGTATTTTAAAATCTATCTTTATTATTTAATATCAATGGCAAAATGACAACTTTCCCTCTTAATGTGTGCACATAACAAATTCCTGAAACTAAAATTTGACAATTACCAAAGTGTAAGTTACTTAGGCTTGACTATTTTATTTGAAACATCTATATTACTAAAGCAAAATTTTATTTAGAAGGACTTTCCAATTTCTGAAAGACTTAAAATGTTAAAAGTATATACATGTTGTATATATTCTAAATGTTGAAAAATTAAATTGTTTCATCAAGATCATACAACACCAAGACTCAATCTCATCCAGGTTTATTTCCCATAAAAGGGATTCAAACTTTGTGAAAAACACTCCTTGTCATTTTGGGAGCTGTCAGTATGTGTAACATAATTATTTAAAATAAATTATGGGTCAGCGAGATAGCTCAGCAGACTAAGTACCTACTTAGGCAAGCACAGGGACCAGGGTTCAATCCTCAGCACCACAAGCCACAGCAGCCTCACCCCCAGGCACACTGAGCCCATCACGGAGACCCGGTGTGGTGGCGCATGCCTGTAATCCCAGTACTGAGGAGGCTGAAAACAGAAGGATGACCACAAGTCTGAGCTGCATAGTGAGACCCTGTACTGAATACATTTAAAACTAAATAAATAAAAAAATAAAAATAAATTAAATTAAAAGCCAAAGCAGAAAAATTCCAAAGGACTCAAGAAACACTTAAATACTTAACAGTTTTGAAGGCTGTCAATTTTGAATTACGAACAGTATATCACTATAAAGGGCTTGCACTCTTTAATAAGTGTGTTAATGATATCAGAGGAACCTCTTACTGGACATTGCTTGTATTCTACATTTCTTTACCATAATGGTCATATAAAGTATTAGACTGAGATGGCCCATAAACTTGAAGTAAGTCACAATGGAAGCTCTCCCACCATCACCCTCAATTTACCATTAGCAAATTATCATTCTCAAATGTATAAACTTTAAAAGTAAAATTCCCTCAAGCTTCCAGACTTAACTAATTTGATTAGTGATCTAGCTTGATGAATGGCCATTTTACATATTTAAGTCTTTTTACCCAGAAATTATAAAAATCTGATGAGCCTCAGAAAGAAACTAGAGAGTAAAGTTTTTTCTTATCATAAGAAAGATGCCTATGAGATATATTAACTCTTGCAGGTTCTCATGGCTCTAGGCCTAGATGACGTAATTTATCAAACCGATTTTTAATGTATTGTTTCATTATCCAGAAAGCAAGATTTAATAATAATGCAAATAAAATTCTAATTATTTTTTGTTAGCATTAACACAGAAATGCTTTAAAGGAGGGTGGGAGAATGGAGAAAAAGAAGAAACAAGTCATATTTCAATTAAATATATAACCAGTTACTTTTAACTGATATATATTTAATAATCACCTTTCTTCTTTGGAGTTTTAGATGGTGAGCTGATATTTTACACCTCTGTGCCAGGCAGGTACCCTCCGTTTCCCATATTATCTTTCAAGATTCAGTTCAAGATCTAGGTCTTCTGATCAATCTTTTTCATGAGAAACTTATCATTACTCTTTCCCCTTCAAATTGTCCCTTCGACAAAGTTTCTCTGTCTCTCTCTCTGTCTCGGGTTGTCTGTCTCTCTGTGTTTGTCTCTGTCTTTATCTGTCTCTCTGTCTTTCTTTGTGTCTCTGTCTCTGTCTAACTCTGTCTGTCTGTCTGTCTGTCTGTCTGTCTGTCTGTCTGTCTGTCTCTGTCTCTGCCTCTCTCTCTGTGTCTGTCTCTGTCTCTCTGTCTCTCTGTCTCTCTGTCTCTCTGTCTCTCTGTCTCTCTCTCTCTCTCTCTCTCTCTCTCTCTCTCTCGCTCTCTCTCTCTCTTTCTCAGCCAAAAATGTATATATCAGGAAAAGATAAACATATATTTTTAGGCTAAATTGATTGCAACAGCATGAGCTGTGCAGAGCGGTGGCCGTGAGCTTCCGGACCTTTCTAAGTGTGGAGAACTGCTGAAGTGTGCCTCGGTTTGGGGGCATACTCTGTGTATCTGCTCCCTCTATGATCTTACTGGAAAATTCAATGACATAAGTGAGAAATCTCATAAAATATCAAATGAAAATCAGCATAAACTCTATTAATGCTTAAAATCTATTTTATAGCTTTGAGTTGTACTGTGTGTTTGCTTAAATGTGTGATAAAGTAAGGACAGTACATTGAAAAACAAACTGAATTTAAAGCCAAGTGGTACAGTTTTTAATCACCGATCTTTTTGTGACCTTCTTAAATTCCTTACCTTCTTTTGTGTTCATTTATATCTTACCTTAATGGTAAATATTTAAAAGCTACCATTAATCGGTCTTGAAATAAAAACTCGAAATGCTTTAAAACTTACATATATTTATTTACCTCTCTAATGAGGTTCTGAGTTGATATACAAAACTAAAGTCAGATTTGCTTATATTACAGCTTTGACATTCTAATCATATTAGTCTATTCATCTAGCATTCAAATTAAAGTAAATCTGAGGATGTTATAATTCCCAGTTATAGTAAAACTGAATAAGCTCTACAGTCATTTATGTAGCACTTGAAACAATGGTATAGATAAGAAAAGACCACATCTTCACTTAGTATAAACTGTTACATGAACGTTCTTATCAAAAAACCAATTTGTTATCTTTGCATGGTTTTAAATGTATTTTTAGCTTTATATATGTAAATTGAATCACATTACCCATAAAATAATATGCTTCTGTACAGTAAAATGTAATGAGTCCAGATTGCACTGAAATGCATCTTTAAAGGTACTAAAATATCCATTTCTGTATAGTTTACCTTGTCCTAAAGAGTATCTGTTTAACGTATGCCTTAAAATCGGAAGTCTAGTCCAAGCACAAAGCACTGTCCATAAAATTACCTGTCTTCTTCATTATCAATTATGGCTTGTCAAATTACATATGTTTAAATTGTGTAAAATACTGCCCTCTAAAATACAGGCCCTAAGATACAAAATTGTAAATGCCAGAAATGCACACAACTATCTGACATTGACATTAATCTTTGTCCTTCTAGGATACGTTATGGCAGCGAACAGAAGGAAACATTTACAAAAATATTGCTTCTCTGAAAAAAGTAAAATTTAAAGAACATATTTCAATAGCTGGCAGATAAAGTCATATTTACATTATCTTCCTATTTAAATTGGACATTGTATCTTAATTGTTTTATATTCATGTAATACCTACATCTGCTGTGTGACACTGTTGAAGTCACTTTTACATTATCCATTCACAGAGCTTCCAAAGAAACACGGTTACAAATTAAAAATTAAAGCAATGCCCTGAATTCTAAGATGCCTGTTATGTTAAATAAACTTACAATGCAAAGAAATGCAAAAGGACAGGGACAAAAATTTCACGACCAGAGGTTTGAAAATAAAATGTTACTAGGCCATAGATGCCTCCAGAGTATTTTTCATTTTCAATAAATTGAACGTCCCTGTGAAACATAATTCTGTATGAGAAAATCATCTTAACACAACTTAATAGAAATATTCTCTTAAATGATAGATGAAATATGGTCATAGTAATAAATCTATGATCCCACAATGTAATACAATTGAGGTGAAAATCCTGAGTTATTTATTTTAAAATCAAATTTGAAGTTTTATTTAAAATGATGAAACCTAAAAGAAAAGCTGTAAATGTCCTTGTGAGAAAAAATGGGGTCACTAGAGGGCGCACATTCCCTTTCAAAGTTTGTTCCTAAATTTGGTTTCTTTATTTTGTTATCTACATAAAGATAACAAGGTGACAAATGAATTTTTCATGGGAGGTTTCTTACAAAAAACCATTAAATGTCCTAAGATATAGATAAAATGGTGTACAAAAGCATGTAACACATTCTCAGATACACAGTTAAAAGGCTTGCAGCCATTTTTACATATACACAAATATATCTTCAAGTCATAATACAAAGTATCTTTAGAAAATATGTACACAGCTTGGGAAGAAAGTCTAAATTCAAATAATCTAGCAGATTTTAAAAGTCTGTAACCCAGTAGTTTTTCCCCAAGTCATTGATATAATTTAATTTTTAAAAATTTTATGAAAATGTAGTATTTCATGCTCTATCTATAGTTATATCTCTGTATTACCCAGATTACAGCTTTTAAACAATCAATTTACATTGAAGAAGCTGAAGGAGGAAAGCAAAAAGATAGTTTAAGCATGAATATTATGTCACATGTTTTCAGGAAGAAACACTGATATAAAATACTTTATGCTACTCACTATAATTTTCATTTTCACATATAGATCATAACCAGAGAGCTTTAGAGATCTCCTTTATTTCTAACACACAGTGTAGAGCGGTGTCAAAATTTAAAATCTGGTTTGTCTGATTCCACATACTGACACTATAGTAGTTTTGGTCCAAATGAAAGGGAGTCTATATTTTTGAAAATGAGAAATTCAACATGAAATTCGCATTGGTTGCTTAAAAATAGAGTACATTTTAGTAGCTATCACTATGCTGTTTTGTTTTATGCTGAAGTGTGGAGTCCCTAACCTGGGGATATGATTTATGAACATGGTCATTAACTGAAACTATGCCCCTTAATTGAATAATTTATGTTTTTGAGGTTTTCTAAAATAGTAACTTTGGAGTCTTAATTTCATAAATATTCCCAAGTTCCAAACTGATGATTCATTTTTTTCTGACATCAGAACAAATATTAAATATACATGACAAAGGTTGTTACTTATGACATTATTACTATATTGGTTAACAGCAGAGGTCTTACACTTGGGAAAAAAGTTGAATCACAAAAGTCTTTTGTTTATGCCTGATATTGAAGAAGAAACCTTTTAAAGATGTGTTTTTTTTTTTTTGTTTGTTTTTTTTTTTTGAACCAGGGATTGAACTCAGGCCCTTGAGTTTGTCAGGAAAATGCTTATTCCACTGAACCATCTCCCTGGTCCCTCTTTTAAAGATTTTTAATGAAAATTCCTTCTATGGTAAAGACCACTAAGTGTTCCCCTGAAACCCTAGGGTCCAGGAAGCTTCAAACTATAGGACAACCATAATTTAAGTATACAGTTTCTATAGAAACCCTTTGGTGAATTTTTAAGCAGTCTCTATCTAGCTGTTAATTTCAACTAAAGAATATGATAAAATTCCCTGAAGTTTGAGAATGTGATATCCTGATTGGGGCTGCTCGGGTTCTAATCCTGTCTGCAGCAGTCCTTATTAATCATATGATGCCAAAAGGCCACCAGTTCTCATTTTTCTCATGGACAAAGGGGCACACTCTCATTCAATTTGTAACAGTTTTAAGCATTAATATACTCAAAATACTTAGAGGATTGTTTTGCTTATGACAGCAGCCATATACTTTTTAGCGACTGCAATTACTTCTTTCATGCCCTTCTTAACTGGCTTTAAGGATGGGTGCTGTTCTTTCTCATTTATGCATGTGTGAGGGAGGCCATATTTCTTTTTTTTTAAATTTAATTTAGTTTTATTTTATTTTATTTATTTTTTGGTGGAACCAGGGATTGAACTCAGGCCCTTGCGCTTGCCAGAGAAGCGCTTATTCCACTGAGCCATCTCCCCTAGTTTATTTTATTGAGAAACAGATATCAATGAGACAGTTTCAAAGCTGATTAATAGGACAATTTAAATAATTAATACACTCTACAATTTAAATAATTAACCACTGTACTCTTCTTAGTGATTATCCATAGTACAAGACACAGGCAGGATATACTGTCTAAACACTATTAGTACAAATCTTTCTTCACATTGAATTAAGTGAAAGTAGCTGTATATCTTTCCTAACTATTATGTATATACAAATACAAAATGGTCTTTCCTTTGTATCGCCTTTTTCTTAGTCCGTATTTCTTTTAGTGTTTTTTTCAGGACTCATAAGCTAAAAGTTATTATTGGAATGATAATAAAAGTTGCAAACACAGCTATAGCAAAGAGGATTAAACACATATTAAAAGTCATCAACAGCAAAATAATCACACCTATTTTATTCTTTAGTGTAGGAAATGGCAAACTCATATCCACAGGACAAATATGGCCCACCACCTGTTTTTTAAATAAAATTTTATTGCAACCCAGACACACTCACATATTTACATATGTTTATGGCCTGCTTCTAGCTCCAGAGTTGAGCAATTACAAAAGAATCTATATGGCACACAGAGCCTAAAATATTTCTTTGCCAGCTCTTCAGAAAAAAAAAATATGCTTCTGACCATCTTGCTGCTTCATGAAGTGAAGATAAGGTGTCCTCTTTCAGGTGTTAAGTGAAGGCTAAATCACAGGGTTTGTGGTAGCAATATTCCATGGTTCTCTGTCAGGAACATGCATTGACTCCCCATGGCCAGATGATTAAAATGCACTTCCCTTAGTGTTGCACTGAGTGCCTTTCTTTACTGTGAACCAAACACCGTCCCAAACTTACCACGTGCTCCCCTCCTTCTTTTACCCACACATCTGCTGTAGGCAAACAAAAGTGCTTATTATCGCATGGAAATTGTGTTTGGGAATAGGTTGCTCCCTGCACTTGTAATGCCATTTTCTCTCCCTCTGACCCGTACTTTCCCCACGCTTTAAATGCCTACTCAGTTCCTAATTTCCCCATAAGCATTCTATGTCCAATTCTCGAACTGGAAGTGAACATTTGATCCTTCCATATTTGTAATAAGTTACTTGTACATTTTCTTCATGGCCTATTTATTGCCAGAGTCTAAGCTTCCTGAGGGAAGACATAAGTAAGCTTTGCAGTTGCAACAACTGTCGTGCTTTGCAAATCATAGGTGTTCATTAGATCTTAGTCAAAGGAAAGAAGAATTAATATGAAAACTAATGCAGTCGTCAATTCTTCCTGAAATACTATAGACTTATACTGACTACAGGAATATTCAAAGAAACCCACCACACTCTGGATGTGCCTTGAACCCTGTGGGAGGTCATTTAATCTTTAAACACTCTCAGTGTGCAGGCTGGCTGAGTTTAAAGAACCTCAACATGCTTTTATGTTGTGGGTCTTTAAAGTTTAAATAACTTCCAGTTAGGGTTCAGAAACTATCTAGTGCAATGTGGAAAGCCACTTAAATCTGACGTGCTCTTACTGCTCCGCTGCCACTTCCCCTAGGATCATGACCCCTTTTAATCCAGCTGCTTCCTTGAGTGAGTAATTCTACGAAATTCAGTTAAAACTCAGTAAGTCTTACCCTTTACCTAGTCAGTTTTTAGTTAGCTCAGGCTGCCACAATAAAATGCCACAGGCTCAGTGGCTTAAGCAACACATAGTTATTTCTACAGTGTGGAATATCAGCATCAAGGGTCCCAGAACGATGAGTTTCTAAGGAGGGGTCACCTTTGTGGCATGTGCATGCCTTCTGGAATGCTGTGTTCTCACGTGGCAGGGAGAGAGCTTGGTTCCTGGGGTCTTCCCATGCAAGGGTACTAATCCTACTGTGATGGTCCTATCCTTATGACCTCATATAATCCTAATTATCTGCCCAAAATTCCATGCTCAAGTACCATCATATCAAGGATAAAGATCTTACCATGTACATTTTGGAAGGACATAGTACAGCCCACAGAAGCCAGTCATTACAACATTTGTAATCTATACAGTGACACAGTGGTATTCACTTACACAGACATGCAGGTTTCTGACCAGAGAAGACTTTAGTATAAATATGATCAGAAGATGCCAGGGATAAAAAGAATATTTTCTATTATCACACAGCTGGAGTAATGGGAAGATAACTGTTCTAAACTAATAATGAGGACCTCAGTTTTCTACAACTACTCCCTTCTTTTAATTTGTTTCCTGCATTGCACTTGTAACTATGTTTTAATCCCTGTTAGAAGGCCCAGGTTCTAGTCTCTAGTCAGATAACTTGCCCCACATTGCCCCTCATTCTTTCAGAACACTGGCAGCTTCCTAATGCTGCCCAGGCTCCTGAGTTCCCTCATATTCACCTCTGTCATTTGTAAGTTTTTTACCTCGTGCTTATCTACTATCTTGTGTTATGTCTCCTCTCTTTGAAACATAGTTACTTGCTTTCCTGAACAGACTCTGGAAAATATCTATTCCAAGTTCAATGAATATCGATTTAATATCTAGTACGTGCTGATTTCTGGGTAAAGCACTGTAGTCTAGAGATGAAAAGAAATGCTTCTTGTCCTCAAGGTGTTTACTAGACATACAGATATGCAAAGAAATTCATTGCAATGAATTTAGCAAATGTTTTAATGGACTGACACATTAAAAGTGGTAAAAAATGACTGAGAGGTTATGAACCTAGATAGACAAGGTAGATAGCTGGATGGCAATGGGTCTGGGAGGAAGAAAATAAAGAGATCTTGAGATATTGTTAGGCAAAGAGAACAGTAGACACAGAAAAGCACAGGGTCCAGAGAACAGAGAGTACATTTGAGGGTAAAGAATGGCTAAGCAAACCTGAAGTACAAGATAACATCATGTGAAATGTGTTCTGTGGCCAGCCTGATTTTTTTTTTTACTAGTCCGTTAGAAGAATAGTTTGTTTTGCTTTATTTTTCCAGAAAATTAATCAATTAAGTCATTAAGCACACTATTTTATCTGATTTTATATCTATTTGCCAAATTTTCTTGACTTTGGAGGCAGAGATTGATTTATATCCTGGCTTAAGCTCTGTATCTCATTACAGACATGTAACAAGCATTTTTGAGCAGTAAGTACATATAAGAATGGAAAGATGAGGAGGGAGTAACCTGGAGAGTTGGAATCATAAAGGGATTTCTGTGATGTGCATTTTAGAAAATATCTAATATTTTTTTTAAGGAAAAGAACATCTAATAAGTTTAAGATATTCCCCTGGAGAGCATGGTTAAGAAGGCTGAGATGAGAGGCAGAGAAATCAATTAAGGATTTCATGCAGACTTTATCAGAGGCTGAATTATGATGAAGGCAGTACTGATGCAACCGATAAAATAAAGAGACTTTAACAAGTCTATTTCAAGAGGGGTTTAGTGATACAGTGAATAGCAAGACCATTGTGAATAGCTGCGCAAGTTGTTCATTGCACAGTATAGGGGACATGGATTTCTGAGACTGTTGAGGGAATGACATTCTCTAGAGTTCTGCTATGAATCCCATTTGACAGTCTTATAAGAAATCCAAGTGGGCCTGCCATGCCAGCCACGCCCCCAGGATACACTGAGATGGCAATTGAGACTGGGCATGGTGGCGCAAGCGCCTGTATTCCCAGCTCTTGGGAGACTGTAAACAGGTGGATCACTATGAATCCATTCTAGTAGGGAGACCCTGAACACCCTGTAGACTCTTCTCTAAAATACAAAAGAGAAAGAAAGAAAGAAAGAAAGAGAGAGAGAGAGAGAGAGAGAGAGAGAGAGAGAGAGAGAGAGAGAGAAAATAAGACATCCAATTGTACATAGTTAATAAGAATTTGGATTATACAGGTATATGGGGCAGGAGGAAGGTGATCTAGCAATATTAATTGGAAAATTATAATATGTAGACAACTGAGACAGACAAGATTTTAGTCTACTATTGCCTAGGAAAAGAAATGTATCACTGAAGAAAATTGAAAGCAAAATGTGAGTCTTGTGGAACTTGACATTAAAGGGATTAAAACGAAAAAGATTGACGAGATATGGTAAAAAGGAGAAAGAAAAGCCAGAGAGAAAACAGAAACAGGAGAGAACAATGTCCTAGAAACCGAGAGGGAAGGAAAATTTCGCGAATGGGCTAATCATCACTGTCAAGCGCAGCACAAAGGTCAAGAAGGACAAGAACTGAAAAGTGACCTTTGGAGCTGGCAATTAAGAAGCTCTCTGGCAACATAGCTGAGAGCAGTTTTCAGCGCTTGATGTAGAGAATGAGCAGGCAAAGGAAAAAATCAGAGGGAAGGGAATAGAGATCTTCACATTCAAAACCGGCTTGGCTCTGCAGTCAGCTGTGTCGTACACAAATAAGTAAAGGTGATTATCATGTTCTTCAGGCAGAAAACAAAGGGGATGTTGCGGTTCATGAGAGGTGGCCCTGTCTTCCTCCTGTTGGGATACCTTTAATGCCTTGTTGTCTGAAAGATTTCAAGTTCATCTAGCTCCTCGAGCTAGACAGCCTAACCTACACAATACTGCACAGGATCAGGGCCCATTTCTGTTTTAATTGGCACATAATATTTGTCCACAGCTGTGCATACAATGTGCTGTTTCAGTACACATGTATTTCATATAATGAGCATAACTATACTTTGCATTGTGATCATTGGAGAGCAATCAGCGCATTCACTAAATCAAACATTTGGTCATTTCTTTGCAGGAAAAATGTGCAGCACTCTCCCAACTCTTCTGAGCCACACTGTGGCCATTATTGGCCACACTGTGGTGTAATGGAATAACAGAACTTAATTAGCCAGTTTAGGCACCTACTGTATAAAAGAACTCGTAAAACTTCAGAAGTAAGAAATAGACCCAACATCAGGGAAGCCTGGCATCTAGTAGAGATAAAAATTATCTGAATATATCATCATAATTCAAAGTATTAGAGGTGTCACAGATTGAGACAGTGATATCACTTAGCTTAGAATTCAGCAGATTGCCCCTGTATTGGTGTGATGTGGGCAAAGAAAATCAGGAGTCAGGTCTTAACAGAGCTAAGGCCCTCTGCTGAACTGATTTTCAAATTAGGGGATCCAGATTGTAGGCACCACCTGGGAACTTGTTAGAAACTCAAATTCTGTGGTCCCACATGCTGAATAAGAAATTCCAGGGGGGACAGGAAGCTAGCTACATTTTCACAAGTACTCCAGGATATATTGTGTATGAAAGTATGAAATCACTATTTTATTTGTGTGTGTGAATAGTACTGGGAATTAAACTCAAGGTCTTTGCACAGGGCTATATTCTCAGCACTGTTCTTTTGAGAAAGGGTCTCACTAACTCACTAAACTGGCAGGTAGGGCTGGAATTTCCAATCCTCTTGCCTCAGGGCTCAAGAAGGCTGGATTTACAGGCATGGGCCCCTGTGCTCCACAGGAGCCATAGAAAACAAAGAACTGAAATGCTCAGGAGTGTAAAGCAGAAAACAACAACAGCACTTGGGGGATTGTTTAAAATGCGCGTTTGGGAGGCCATCTCCCCACAGGCCAATTCAGAAACTGTGCCAGAGGGGCCAGTAATTTTACAAGCTCTTCAGGTCATTGTCCTGCACCATCCAATTTAGGGGTCCTAAGGGGCCACTGCTGTTTCTTGCTCTCTATTCTGAGTATCCCTTCTTTCAGCATTCTCTCATTCCCGGGTGTCTGAAGAAGTCACTGTACTACATTCGCCAAACCGTGGTAATGATTTATATGTGCTGTCTATGACAAAACAATATTAAGAAATTAATTCGGTGAAAAACACAAATAAATTGAATGTGGGCTTTATCTTTTAAAGGATCTGTGGCTCACATGCAAAGTTTTTATTTTTTACTAAAAATTATACTTTCTAAACTGAACTTTGAGTTTATGACCAAGGTCATTTAACTGTAATACATAAAAAGAAGCACGGCACTGCACTACAACACTAGAATAGAAATTAGGAGACTCAGCACCAGGCCTTACTTTGCAATTGAAAGCAAGTTATTTAACCTTACTGGACCTCAATTAACCTGTGATTCAGACAAGTCTACTCTTCATAGAAGAAAAAAAGAGGCGAATCACCTAATATGTTTTCCTCTGCTGGGCTGTTACAAGGAGCAACAGTATCACTACTGAGTCCAACACCCCAGGTACATAGGATAAATTTATCATATAAAATGTTTAAAAGCCTCATAAACACATTAATCATCTAATTAGGTTCTTCAAATAAATTGATAGATTTTAATATATAATTTCCAGATTTTAATTTGGGAGCCCAAGTTAAAATAATAATGTTTTAGGCATGAGTATCATAAAATTGCAGAGAGTACTTATCTAACTCTCATTAAACTTCTTTTGAAAGATGTGACATAAATTAACATCAGGCAGCAGCCAAAGCAAGAAAGAAAACAAAATAACACAAACAAAAATGCCCTGAAAAAGAGAAAATAATACTTTTACACCCAGACAAATTCTGTCATTTCAAAAGTATTTGAGAAATGCCCACAGAAAGCAAACACTACACACCCTGTCTACTTAACCTGGAGATGACAAAAAAAGACTAGGTGAATTTATGTATTTTGAAATTCCTCTTCTCTGTCCTTGAGGTCAAAGAAGCTCATTTATTAGCACTTTCCTTGGGAAAATGATCTTCCTTGAAATGGCATTTACTTACAGAAAGATTCAATTTGCCATTGGTTTCACCTGGTTGATACAAAAATGTAAATGAAACCCTTTGTGAAAATCTCTTAAAATAACTTCTACATGATTAGGAACTAATCTCCTGGATAAATGCCTATTAAATAGGTAAGAGGCATACTTTCAACATAGTGTGAGTTCCATACTCTAATGATTACCTATATGTAAAATAATATCACTGAACAAGAGGGATAATTTACTGTTAGAAATAATCACCTTGTGACCAAAGATCATCAAATACTTTTATAACTCTTAGTACAAGGACAATAATTTTGTATAGTAAATAAGACATATGTAGAAACTATGATTACTAAGGATTCAAGGACATATACCTTAGATAATAAAGAAAATATACTTGGGTACAATGCTACACTCTAAATTGCTTAATATTTTAAGTAAATAATGATATGATATGCTAATGGATAAAAATAGAATTATTAAAAATTAAATAATAAGAATATTAATATTATAAGGGATTTTTCTTCTGAGTCAATTAAAGTTCCTGAGATTTCCCCTCTGGAAAGACAATAAAATGGCAATATTTTACACATATTAATTGAAAGAGATTAATTAGAAGGGAGGAAATGTGTCACCTTGGGAATCGGAAGGAAAAATCCTTGGGTTATAGACTTGGCATTTGTGATGACCAGCAAAGCCTGAGATGATAGGGCTTGCTAATATAACAACAACAACAACAACAACAACAACAACAACAATAATAAAGTAAGAGAAAAACAAAAAAGAACTGCCACCATTTCCACTCACTCTACCATCATTAGTTGTGACTCTTCCAATGTCACTTTTAGCTCTACCAACTCCACCGACTCCTCCATCACCACCTCTCCTGTAACTGAACAACCAGTGTAATACCTACTGTATGTATTCCATGTGCATTACCTTATAGGAACCATATATAAGGGTTTTTACTGAATCTTCATAGTGTTCTGTAAAGTGATATTACTGAATCTTAGGAACAGACATTAAGTATTTGTCTACAATCATGAGCTAATAATTAAGCGAGACAAGTTTGAAAGAAATCTAAGTAATTGTGATTCCAAAGACCATGATTTTTCTAATGTTTGCTACTCCATTAGGCATGTAGACAATAAATTATAATAACTAAATTATGAGTGCCATCTAATTAGATGCAATAAAAATTAAAGTGGAGGCAAAAGCTGGTTGCAAAAATGGAAATACCTAGATCATAGTTTCAGAACTAAAAGCTGATATCAAATATGAGCTACTGAATTGGGAGTCATTCACCAAAAGCCAGATTTGAATCAATCAGAGGTGACAATTCAGATAAAGAAGTCAGAAGGGCAAAGTAATGGATTTATGTGATACTCCCATAGGAATTAGGCTAAGAGGAAAACAAGTCAACAAATATGGCATGGGGATGATTCATAAAATGTGTGTCACAGAAGCTGAAAGAGGATATCATTAAGAAAAAAGAATTCAGTAGATTGTCCACATTACAGCATTCTCAGGGAAATGCTAGTGATTCTCACCTGTGATGACAATGGCATGTGAGCTAACATGAATTTTCACTCATGTTTGTTTGCATTATGCCTTTGCCAACATTACAATAATTTAACAGGATTCCATTCTATACATAATTTTTGATTACTGCATTTAATTATCGTATGTCTTTCCACTCTTGCTCTTTGTTCAGTTTAAATTTATGACTGAGTCCAATGTGGATTGTCTATATAATTATGCCATTCAAAACAAGATACATTTGAGAGAGATGATAATGCTAAATATAATTATGTCAAGACACAGGCATAATCAGGTAGTTTCAGACAAAATAAGGTATTGAATTTATGCAGGGACAACAGATATAATCAGGTAGCTTCAGATAAAACATGACACTAGATTTATGCAGAGACAACAGGTATAATTAGGTAGCTTCAAACAAAATAAGATATTAGATCACCTTAGTAAGATGGCCACTAAAAGTTTATTTTCCTACACAGTTCAACTTCCTCTAGTCAGGCAATTGCAGTTGAAATCTTAGCTGAGCCATTCTGTTGCTATGAATAATACCAGTAATAACTAGACCTATATTGGAAGGTTATTGGGAAGAATAACTGCTATGCAGATAAAGTATTGAATCTAATGGCAAACATATCAAAAACCCTCAATAAGTGTTAGCTTTTAAAATATTTAATGCTCTCAATTGAATCTCTCATTCTAGGCTATTACAATAACTGCCATGAACACATGATACAAAACTTTCATCAATGTATTTTAACACTAAGCACTTTCATGAAAACCAAACAAATCAGAACACTTTACTAACTAAATCTGTTCTCACACCAAGAGCCAAAAAAACTTTAAAACAGAGATGGACATCAATCAGCTTGCCTCGTTGTTTTCTGTATAAAGCAATTTCTGAAGACATTAAAAGGAATGCAGAAATAAGGTTTACTCAGCCTGAGGAACTATGTTGACGGAATGTTACAAAATATCCATAAAGCTATATGTCCACTATGCTTTGTCTGTAGACATACGTTTAATGTGACATTAAAGATACTAAAAGCCATGCTGTGAAGAAGAATAAAAACAAGTTCATGAAGAACTTTACTATTTGTGCTATTACTAGTTTTTTGTATTTAGGACAGGGTGTGCAGGGTGTACAGGGTCTCACTGCAGAGATTGGACTCCTAGTGAATGGCAATGGTATACCCATCTCTGACAAAAGTAAACAAAAAAGGGAGATATAAATGAAGGACCATTTTGTAGTGAAAAAAATATATATCTGTATATACAAAATAGTTAGGATAGATATATAGTTAACTTTCTCTTAGTTCAATGAGAAGAAAGATTTGTACTAATAGTGTTTAGATAAGATATGATGTCTGCATCATGTACTATGAATTAGTACTATGAAGACAACAATATGCAATGTATGAATTATTGTAGCTGTCCTAGTTATCAGTTTTGAAACTGTCTCATTGCTATTTCTTTCTCAATAAAATTAATTAAATGAAAACATAATATTCCTGTTTACAGCCTCCCAAGTGTTGGGATTACAGGCATGCACCACCATGTCCAGTCTCAATCATAGTCTCAGCAGCGAGCACTGGGGATAGGGCAGGCACGACTTTTTTTTTTAAACCACCAATGGATGTTCAAATTTCAAGCACCATCCATGGTAGAGTATATGGAACTTTGGAACTTACTGCACAGAATCAAATGCCAATAGTCTGAGTTTCAAAACTATTTGACTAAATATCAACAAATGACTTCTGTGGCAGGTCAGAGATTAGTTTTCATGCTTTGTGGGCCATTCAGTTTCTTTTACAATTCTTTGAACCCTACCTTTGTAATGTGAAGGAAACTATATATGGTACATATTTGAATGAGTGTAGTTGTGTTCTGCTGAATCCTTAATTGTAGGCACTGAAATCTGAATCTACATGATTTTCACATCACAAAATATTACTCTTTGGATTGCTTGCCAATATTTTAAAATGTAAGTTCAGGGCTAGTGACATAGCTCAGCAGACTAAGTGCTTGATGAGGTAAGTGCAGGGAATGGGATTCAATCCCTGGCACCACGTGCTCTACTGGCCCCCACCCCCGGGTACACCTAGACAGCCACTGAGACTGGCCATGGTGGCACATGCCTGCAATCCCAGTGCTGGGAAGGCTGAAAGCAGGAGGACCACTATGAATCCAACTGCATAGTGAGACCCTGTACCAAATACATGAAAAGATAAATAATTAAATAAAAATGTAAAATCAATTCTTAGGTGATGAGCCATACAAAAACCAGCAGAGGGCCAGATTTGGCCAGTAGGCCTCAGGTTGTTCATCTCTGTGCTTGAATATTTGCTCTACCAAATATGACCAGGAAGACAATATCTAGTGATATACTTCTGAGTTGTCAAAGTAATTCATAAAGTATCAATTAATGAAGGAGTCTCAAGTAATATATTCTGGGAACTTTTCTGGATATTTTGGGTTTTTTTTGCTTAGAACATCTGACACACTAATTTTAGGTACATGTTCTTCTCATACCCTGGAATATGCAAATTCTAATGTCAAGTGTTCCATGCGTTCCTGACCATATGCTGCTTAGAAATATGCATATTTCAACATCTTTTCTTAATCTTAGCATTACAATAATTGGAAATGGAAATTTTACCTTTTTAAGATTTTCTTGCTAACTAAGTATTTATACAATTTTATTGTCATCATAATATACCAATTGATTTCCATAACACCTAACTTATCTATAATGTCTAGCTGAGAATATCCATAAAAAGATCAGTTAAAATTTCTAACACCTTCAAGATAAGACTTTATAAATATCAAAGAACAGGAAATCTGTTCTGTAATTACTCCTGATTTAGGATGTGCAGATTGAGACATTATGTTCTTCTAAACTAGCAGAATGGATCTTTACTATTAGAGGTATACTGCTTCATGAAAATGCACTTTCTATTACTGGAAGAAGGACATTTAATGCAAAACTAGGGGCTGAATAAACACTCCCTTTATAAAAATAAAGAAGATACTTTCAGGAGTAAAATGTGACTGTTGCAGCCAATCCCTTCTGGTTCCTTCTTTCAGTTGGAAACCAGCATTGTCATTAAGCATTCAGGTGTTATTGGGATCGTGACTTTTTGGGTAAAATTTAGAAGTTGTGCCATTATTTTTTCTCATTAAATTAACTGACATAACAGGTAGAAAAGTGATTTGGAAATACTGTTTTGGTAAAAACACCACCATTAAAAGGCTGTGAGTTTTCTTAGTTAACAATAAATCTTCATTTGAGAATAAAGCCATGAATAAGATGCTCTCACCTCTTCCTGATTTCAGAATCCACAATAATTTGCCTCTTCTTTTGTGGAGGTGGTGGTGGAACCTCCTCTTGGGCATGTTTTACCAGGATTTGTTCCCTTGTGGTCACCATAGTTACCGTTTCCATTACAGTTGTCTGTGTTAGTGATGGCTGAGTGGTGGTGACAGTCTGTGAAATCTGTGAGAAGTATTGAAACAGAGGTCAGACATTGTTCAAAGACTTTACTAACGACTGCTTGGAGTGGTGAAGGAAAATAATGAGAAACTGTCCCTGTTTCTTGGTGAATTGACCTTCAGATCAAAATAGCACCATATCGAACCCAAATCAAATTGTTTTATGTGACTTAAGTTATGTTGACTGAAACAAGAAATCTCAAAACCAGGAATAAACTCAGTGCCTCTTCAACTTATTGGTTAAGCTATAGGAAATAAAAGGGAAAGTGAGAAAAACTCAGAGTATTATTCTGATATTTAATTAAATATGCTGTATCAAGTGCTTACAACTTTAATATTGCTTTTACTAAAGTCTGTGAACCACTTCCATTACTTGGTGCAATTTAGATATTCATTAATAGTTTAATCATTTAAAATGGAAATAACACTTAAATGAAAACAATTCTGGCACTGAAAAATAAAATAAATGCATTAATTTAAAATACTTTTAGACTGTATTTTATAATTATGATTTTTATGAGCTATACATTTCAAATAAAAACATTTGAATTTTATCACAAATTACCTTTCATATACCTTTAAAATTATAAGAGAATATAAAAATATACCTATCTGTCCAAAATATTTTCATTCACAATGTTTCTTAAACACTAAAAAATTTTTGTTTTACATTAATAAACATGTTTAAACAGTGAGTTTCCAGATACACCATTAGAGACTTTTGGTTTATAATCCCACTGTCAGTTCAGACATTTTTTTTTGGGAGGCATAGTCCACGAGTCTTTGGAATAATAGGGCATTGGACACAAGTTTAAACAGTCATGCTTTCAACACATAAGCATTACAGGACAGAGGGGTTCTACAGTGATAAGACACTCCTTCATCCCTTAATTATCAATTCTGTCCCACGCTGTTCTTTGTATTGAGTATAAAGCAAACTTTACAATATTAACCACTACCTTGTGGTAGTCCATCTTGTTTGAAAGATGTATTACTAAAACACACACAAAAAGGCACACGCAAACACACAAACGAGTCTGCACTAGATTTGCTTTTACATGTGTCAGAGGCAGGGATTTGGCTGGGGCCAAAACTCATTTTACTGATTTTCCTGAACTTCCTAAAAGATACTGGGAAGAGTTTGGAGAAACCTGCTTGCCTCCTGCATGATTTTCTGACCAAGAAGTCTTTTGAAAAGCCTTAGGACATTCTTATTTTAGCTACCAAATTGGCACTTACCAGTTTTCCATGATATGTCATGTAACAAGCGCTTTAACATGTATTCTACATACACTCCCCTTGGTAAAAGCCACATTTTTACATATGTCAAAATCCAAAGAAGTTGCATTTTGATAGCCTATTCAGGTTACCAATAAAAGAACATTAAAAGATGCTAAACTTCTACATGAGCACAGCACAAGTTTTAACTTCTCTAAGAGCTTCATTCAGTCATTATTCAGAATCAATCATTGAAAGACAAATATTTGAATTATACAGTCCAGTGACATGTCAAGAGAAAGGCTGAAAACAAGTTTCTTTCACAAATGCTTAAAATACAAATTTAAAGAATATTGTATGTAATACAAAATGACTATTACATGAACAGATGAAGTTTATATGTAGTCAAAAGTGAAATGTAGCTAGTTAGGATTCCAAGAGCATTTTGATTATGATTTTTTTTGGGGGGTGTACATGAGCAAAGTAGTCTGTGCTGGTAGAAGTGAATAATTTTTGGAGGAAGAAAATATTTTTAAAGTGTAGGCACCAGAATGCAAAGATTCTGAAAACATAAAGCTATTTGTTGTGGTTTAGATCTAAGATAACCCTCAAAGTCCATGTGCTTAGAAGGTGACTTAATCATTGGGAGCACTATACTCATCAAAGGATGGAGCTCTTCTACTGATGAGTTCAGTGGCTCCTTATGCTTGTGGTAGGTGAGGCCTATTTTGAGTGGAGTCAGTGATTGTGTCAACTGGGACAGAATATTCTTGGCCCTTGTTCCTACATTCTGTCTATGCTTCCTGCCTTCTATGGCATTTGCAGATTTTCTCTGCTTATGTTCTTCCATGCCATTTTGGCCTTGCAGCCCATCAACTATGCACTAAAGCCGGGCCCTAATGAAACTCTCCTTTAAGTGGCTAGTATTGGGTGTTCTGTCTCAGCAATGGGAAAGTGACTAAAACATCATTGTTTTTGTGTTATGTGTAATATTATGGCATGTGTATGTTGCTGGATACCTAGCTATGAGATTAATTTATGTAGTTAACATTTTCTTATTGATAAATGTAAAATTATTTTTTATGTATTTAGTACAGGGTCTACAGGGTCTCACTACACAGACTGAACTCATAGTGATCCTCCTGTTTTCAGCCTCCCAAGTGCCGGGATTACAAATGGGCACCACCACGCCCAGTCTCAATCACCATCTAAGTGCGCCCTAGAGGTGGGGCCGGAACAGCAGACCCTGGGATTGAACCCCTGACCCCAGCACTTGCTTGCAGGAGCTTTAATCTACTGCGTTATCTGGCCAGCCAGATAAATGTAAAATTAGATGTTCCCACAGATGAAAAAGGAAAAATCAACATAAATGTTGAAATTGCATTTAAGAATGCAGAAAATGACATAATAAAAAAAGAATAATTTCTTTCTTTTTTTTAAGACCTGGGGATTGAACTCAGGACCTTGCACTTGCCAGGCTAGTGCTTATTCTACTGAGCTATCTCCCCAGCCCCAAGAACAATTTCAATTGTGTAATAGTTAGAGACTTGTAATTGTTTTACACTGTCCTACTACATTATAATTGAAAATATTATTTCATTTCTTATGGGATAGAGAAATGCAAAAATATCTGTGCACTGACTCTGCATATCTGTCATTCATAATAAATCAATGATTACTCTCATAAATCAGAATATAAAACAATTGGTCAAATAAATTTTCCATGACTTTATACTAATGGATTTTAAATGCTTAACTATGTGTTAGAATCATTAATTAAATGGAAGCCATTTAATATAACTTCTAGCTTATACCAGTATTACAAGATGTACTACTCATAAAAACTAGCAACTCTTTCCTTAGCATGGCAGCATACTTTCTGATCAGAGATTTTTTTGTTTTGTTTTGGCTTTATGTCTTTGTTAGACAGCAGTCTGCCATATATGTCAGGCTAGCCTCGAATTCATTTATGTAGCCCAGGCTAGCCTGAAACTCACTGAAACCCTCCTGCCTCAGTGTCCGAGGTGCTAGGACTATAGGTGTGCACCAACATCCTTAGCCATCAGCAAAAATATCAACAACTGACAGAAACTGATCTTTTTGTCACTTCCTACAGTTAAAATTTGTTTTGAGCCTTGAACCAACAGAAAGTTGTATATTGTTTCCACATGACAGCTTGGAAAATTTGAAGCCTAATCATCCAGACTCTAATAAAAATCTTTTCTCAGCTCCACAATGTCAGTTTTTTTGCCAAAACTAGCTATAATAGGATTGGCACTCCAAAGCTAAGAATTCCTGTCTTGGGACACCATATTCGATTAAAGCAATATGAAATTGTAAGTAGTATTCAGCAGTTGAATGACACTGTTTTGCTTTTATAGTCAAGTATTGTACATATTGAACATATATTCTTCATGGAACATTCAAAAATGAGTAAAATGACATACCCATCATTAGGAAATTTCAATATAATGGGAAAGTTGATAATCATGAAGATGATTTTGAAATAAGATGGGTATCACATGACAAAATATAAAAACATGCACAAAACGCAGTGTAATCAACAAAATTTCTTTTGAAATGTTACAAAATGCATGTCTACCTATGTGTCCATCTTAACACTTTTAATCTATTTTGTTGCCGAAGACTGAATATTACATTTACTCCTGTTCATAGGGTCATTCACATCAGTATAGGACTGAAAACAATCTAAAGCTACTGTGCTTTAAATAATTTATGATACATGAATGTGTTAGAGTATACATATTTATAATATTTTACTGTCTTCTGAAAGTGTTCATATTTTTTACTAAGTAAGCAATGATAGATATAGTTGGGTATAAAAATACAACTTACATCCAGCATTATATATTTCTGTATTTTTAATTGCCAAATTTTTATTATAAAATATTACCTAAAAACACTACTTTGTAAGAATGAAAATTTCAAAACTATTTCAAGTGTATCTTTCTTATGTCTCAAGATTATTGAAATTATGATTCTGTCTTCTAAATATATTAGAATTTGAGTAACTGCAAAACTAGTAAGAAAATGCAGAACAGATCAGAGTTAGAATGTAAAGAGCATACTTTGAGCTATATTCAACAAACATATAATCTACCTAACCACACTCTTACCCAGACATAATTCCCAATTTGATTATATATGTTTTTAAAATGATTTTAAATAGTCTTATAAAATAATACTGTATAAATACCATTCCCTTGATCTGTCACTTATGCTATCCACTAAAAAAATGGAAACTAGTTTAGAAATCTGTGTCTTGGGATTTGGGAATTAGTCTCTCATAGAATTATTAAAAGCAAGCTGGACATGGGGGCACATGCCTGGAATCACAGTACTTGGGAAGCTGAGGCAGGAGGAGTCAAATCTGTTCAAACTGGGGAACATAGTGACAGAGGGAGAACCTGTTACAAAAAGAAAAAAGAAAGCAAAGAAAGGCTTAGTGCTAAGCCTCTGGTTGTATTCATTTGTGGTGTAAAAATAAAAATTAAATTATTCTAAAAATTTTAAGAAAGAATACTAGAAGCAGATAAGTAGCTTTTAAAGCCAGGCCTTGGGATTTTCCAATACCAGATTCACAGTTTATACAATGTGGTATTTGGGATTATCTGGCTATTGTCTCAGACCTTTGATTTCTCTTCTTAATATGTAAATTAGGAAACATTGAGTATCTTAGAGCATTTGACCAGCAAGGGGAGATTCACATTGTGTAATTGATATAGACACCCTGGTCCCCTTTCCAGAAAAACCCCATGCCTGGGTTTATGCTCTAGTTTTTGAATACAAGCTCTATGCATTTATTTTCTATTGGGCCCATATATTACATAGATACTCCTGGTAATAAGAATTAAAAATGCAATCCAGGTTTGGTGGCACATGTCTGAATTCCCAGCACTGGGAAGGCTGAGACAGGAGGATCCCTATAAATTTGAGGTCACCCTGGACTACATCGTAAGTTCAAGGCCATATTGGACTGCTAGAGAGACCCTGTCTCAAAAAATTTAAAATATGAGATATCCAAACACAACACTCTCTTTTGACACATATTAGTATTAACTATTGCTTTTTAGGAATACTCAGGGAAATCTTAGCAATTTTGTAACAGTGAAATTCATTGCATGTACATTACAATTTCCAAAGCTTACATTTTCCCATCATGAAAAAAATTGGAAGAGCATTTCCCCAATCTCCTGATTATTCTAAGGGTGTGAGAATCTTGCAATAAGATTGTGTCATGATTGTAAGTGTAGAAAAATCAACCAAATGCACTCTCATGCACTGCAGTCCTATATTAACATCTTCTGTGTGCTTAAAAATATACATTTTGAAATGAAATTATATGCACATTTAAGTAAACTAAAAATATTAAAGGCATTCATGAAAAGAAAGATTGTTTTTCATCACTGTCTCTAGTTTCTCAGGGAAACCTGGTTACATTTACCACATATTTGTAAATTTTGAATTCTCTTCATTGATACATTTTTTATTTTTGCCTTATAGTCTTAATTGCATCTTTTACTCTACCATTCAACTCTTTCAATATTATTTTCTAAATTCTCCATGATGTTTATTTCATAAAGGTTGAAATATACAATTTGAATAAAGAAATTTACAAAAAACCCTCAAATTAAAAAATTTACTTAACTAGTCTTTAATAATTATTATTAAAATAGCAATACTTTAATGATGACCATCAATTTTGCAGTATATTGCATGTTCGAAGTACTAAACTGAGTGTGCAACATTTAAAATATTAATTAAAATACTTCAAATACAACCTGATGTACAATGAAGGCTTAGTGTGAGGCATGTGTTATTACCCTACAATGGCTCTCAGACAAGTAATGGTGTTGTTTCTTCATCATGCAGATGAAGGATAACTTGCTCACGCAGATACAAATGTTAAGTAGCAGAAAAGTAATATAAATCTAACTCTGGTCGCTCTTTTATGCAACTCATAGTAGCTATACTCATTCCTACACTTGTTCAGATTTCTGGTTGGTGATTTTGCCTTTAAGTGGAACAATAGTGGATATGTTCATATACATATATAAAAATTATAATACCGAGAATAGAAACAATGAAATATTATAAAATTGACAAAGAATAATATTAAATACATTTGACTCCTGAAAAACTATGATGAAATATATATGCAATAAAGTGATTTATACCTGATTACAAATGTATATTCAGTAAATATACATATGTTTGTTATTTTACTTCTAAAACAAGATTCATTTTTTATTTTTTAAATGAACATATATGTACATATGTATATATATATATATTAACAAATATGGTTCAAATATTTTCAACATGTACACACATATGTGCGTGTGTAACTTTAAACTAATCAGTAATTTTGTTGGATGTGTGGATTGTACTTGTATAGCTAAAAACATTTTGCATTACCAAAGCAACAGTTTTAGCTGATAATTGGCAAGTGGGGTTACAACTATTTCTACAGTCACAAGACACAATGGTCTGGTGTAAGATTAGTATGTTTAAGGAAAAGCAAAATGTATATACTGAGCTCTTGAAGAAATCTGGCATGAAAGATCAGGTATAAATACAAGAATCTGAGTGATTAAGCACAAGTTTATACAATGTTTGGTCTTATGAAATAATGCAAAACAACTGTCATAGATATGTGTAACATATAAGAGGTGCTCAATTTCATGAAAGTAGTTTTGTAGCTGAAGTTTAATATTAACTATGCTCCTGATTTATACTGATAAATACAGCAATCAATTTGTAGGAATAGCTACTGACATTGGAAACATGAGCACAACTAGAGTCACTTAGAAGACATAGTAAAACAATTCTTATTCTGTAAAACTATCTCTTCAATTTCATGTATTTTCTTTCTCATTTTGAATTATCATTAGTTAAAAATGGGTCTAAAAGTATGCTGAAAGGAGGCCGGGGAGATGGCTCAGTGGAATAAGCTCTTCCCAGGCAAGAGCAAGGGCCTGAGTTCAATCCCCGGTTCCGAAAAAAAAAAAAAAAAAAAACTGTCTAAAACCAAACAAACAAGAAAAAAAGTATGCTGAAAATTGGTTAAGCAATGGCCGTGACTCATCCACATGGCTGACACTGACCTTGTCTGATACAAAAGTTATATTTCTTGTTATATAGGTCTTGCTTTATCTTGGTTTTAACCATCCAGCAGAAAAGTATAAAAACGAGGTATAAAAAGTAAAGCCATATTAATATGCTGAGCTGTAAAAGGCTCCAGTCTGCAACTTCTGACATTGCCAGGCCTGCTGATAACCCACTATTATTATGGACTACTGGACTATATTGGATTATTTTGCTGAATTCATGCTCCTCCAATATTTAAATGGCAATGGAATACCCATCTCTGACAAAACTAAACAAAAAAAGGAGATATAAATGTAGGACCATTTTGTATCTGTATACACAAAATAGTTAGGATAGATATACAGCTACTTTCTCTTAATTCAATGAGAAGAAAGATTTGTACTAATAGTGTTTCGACAGAATATCATATCTGCTTCTTGTACTATGAATAATTACTACAGAGACAACAATATACATTGTATTAATTATTGAAACTGTCCTACTAATCGGTTTTGAAACTGTCTCATTGCTATTTGTTTCTCAATAAAGTTAATTAAAAAATAAAAGTATGCTTAAAAGAACACAAAGTTTTCTTTCAAAGTTCTGCATGCGAGAAATTTGAAATAACAATGAAGGCAGTGCTGTGAAACACAAAAAATATACAGGTTAGCTTTTTTTTGGGGGGGCGGTATATAGATCAAACTCAGGACCTCACTCTTGCCAGGCAGGTGCTTTGCCACTGAGCTATCTCCCCAACCAAATGTTAGCTTCTCAATTCACGTGAAATACAGAATTTGAATAATGGAATGAATTGCACCTGCAAAAATGGAAAAGAAGTGAAATTTAGTTCTTTTGCTCGATCTGACCTTCCTCTGCATGCTCTCTGACATAGATGTGCTGAAGGATATTCTGCAATAGGGATAAATATTAAGTTTATGATAGGAAAAAAGAATTTGTATTTTGTCTTTATGTGTGTTTTTCATTCATTACCAATAGAAAAGTGTAACTTATAGGTGCTGATGATTTTATCTTTGTGGTATTTTAAGAACATATTCATTATGATGAAAATATAAGAAATTCAGAATTTATGTTGTTTTAAATTAGAACAGAAAATTCCTTTCATCATCTCCTATTGTGTGTGTGGTTGATATAGTGGGCAAGTTGAACTTTCTTTACTAGTTCATAGGTTTAAACAAAATTTCAAGCAAAGAGAAATCTATCAGACATTCTGGACTAGAAGACCTTCTAGAAATTCACCTAGCCTCAATTTTTCATATTTATATAAAGTCAATGAGAGATTCCAAAAGTTAACTCCGCCTTCAGCCACTAAATTTTGAAGGATGACACTGTTTTACATTGCTGCATGTAATGAATTCACAACATGAAGCATACTGCACTGATAGAGCTAGGCCATTGCAAACGCCTATTTTAGATGGAAACAGCAAAATGGAGGCAATTTTACAAAGTAATTGGAAGTATGGACAGGAGCAGTTAATACTGAGTTTTTGTCTTCTTTTTAAGTTTTTCCCTCTTTCTCTCTTAATTCCTTATAACTTCTATCCTTTTTTCTTCTTCTTCCAATTTTGCATGCATATATCTGGTAATGTAAACAACTATTTTGAAGATAACACTATGAAGTATCTGTATCATTTCTAATTTATTATTATTGTTGTTATGTTATTATTTTGTACTCTCTTTAGAAAAAAGTAATTGGAACTATAACTTCTAATTTCTCTAATAGAAACTAACCTAAAGATTTAGAAAAATTCAGGGTACTTAATCCATGAGATTAAATAAAATCAAATCCTAATTTTCTTTTAATTCATTTTTATTAAAACACTTAATTTTTTAAATTGGCAGCTGGTTTATTAGGCTTGGCGATCTTTCAGAAACCAATGAAAAGGGTTGTCAAGTGAAAGGCTTTAGGGAATTTTTAATTAAAATTACTGGCAAAGAAGAGGACAAGCAAAAGTATTATAAAATAATAAATAATAAAATTTACATTTTTACAAACTAATGCTTTGAGAATGGATACAGCTGAAAATGTGGATGTAAATCATTTTATGAAACTTAAAAATATGATCTTTAAAGAATAAAAATGGATTCAGAAAAGAAAGTCAAATGAGTACACTTTTATCATAATGTATTTACATCTTTCCACTTGCATTTTGGGTATAATGAAAATCACTGGCTTATCATATCCACTCACGATTTACATTACTCATGTGTGTACCAAGTGCATCAAATCTTTCAGCAGAATATCAATTACATAGAAAAAAAATATAGGGCTGACCAAATAGGCCAGTGGATTAAAGTGCCTGCAAGCAGGTGCACGGGCTGGGGGTTCAATCCCCATACTTGCTGTGCTGGCCCCGCCCCCGTGGCACGCTGACATAGCAATTGAGACTGGGCGTGGTGGCAAGTGCCTATAATCCCAGCTCTTGGGAGGCTATAAACAGGCAGATCACTATGAGTCTGATCTATTAGTGAGACCCTGAACAGCCTGTAGACCCTTCCCTAAAATACAAAAAAAGAAAAAAAATATATATATGGTGTATGCATACATATGTGTGCATGCATATGCAATAATAATTTTCTCTCATTCAGTACCATAAAGGCAAAGACGTACTCCACACAAACTTTAGTTATCTTTTTTTTTTCTTTTCAACTGTCATGTTGAAGAAGAACAGAATTGTTTTGGCAGCTAATTATATTTTTACTGGTATATGTATGCAATACATGAAATTCTGTTTTTTAGGCGTATTGATCAATACATATAACCACCTTAATCATTTTGATCTCCTTCTGCTCCTCCCAACTTTCTCCCCTTTGCCCTTCTCGTACTCTGATAGGTCTGCTTTTATTTCATACTTTAATTCACTGATCAATGGATTTTCAGTATGAGAGAAACTTTTAACTTTCTATCTGACTCATTGCAAGTAACATAATGGTCTCAGGTTCTTTCCATTTTCTTATAAATGACTGAAATTCAGCCACAGTGAAATTCCCTTGTGCATATATACCACATTTTCTTTATCTGTTTGTCTGTTTATGGGCATGCAGGATATTTCAAGAGCTTAGCTACCTATAGTGAATCGTGCATCTCTAAACACAGGTGTGTATGTATTATAGGATACTGCATCCAGCATAGTTATATCTGGGCTAAATGAAATCTTTAGTTTCAGTTTTTGAAAAAACTTCATCCTGATTTTCATTAAAGATGTGCTAATTATATTCCTACCAACAATATAGAAGGGTTCCTTTCCTCATATCCCCTATAAAGTTTAATGTTTTTTGTGTATTTTTGATAACAGTCATACTGACTGGAATAGGACAGAATCCCAGAGTTAATTTGCATATTTCTTATGGTTAAAGATAATATATATTTTCCATTTATTACTTGTAATTTGCACTTCTTTTAAGAAATTTCTATTAAGTTCATTTGCTCCGTCTTGAATGGATTGTTGGATTGGATGATGGTGTTTTTCTTTTGATCTTTGTAGATTCGAAATTGAAGTCCAAGTAGAGGAGATTTCGGAGTATATTAGTCTTATTTGTAGATATGCGTGGTCAGAGTTAACAATATTATAAAAATGTCCAGTAGCAATACAGAAATAGCAATGAAACAGGATGGAGACCTTTGAATTTACAAGAATTACGAAGTTTTCTTTATTACTCGCACAGAGCTATTTTTACATCTAAATAACTGACGTCCAAATTTTAATATAAGTTACCACAATCAATGATAAACCATAAATAAA
>NW_004524617.1:1546124-1547143 GCF_000260255.1 Octodon degus | reverse complement strand
AACAAGCATTTAAAAGGCTGATTAAAACCCCTGAGCATAAAGCATTAATGAGACTGATTTTCCCCCACAAGTTTGAGGTTAAAAAAAAAAGTGATTTTTTTTAAATTCACAACCTTCCCTTCAACTTTCTTGTAATCTGCATGTAATATTGACCAGGCTCAATTTGACCTTCAATAAAAAAATCAATTGCCTTTTTTTTGCATCTAAAGTATAGTTTCTTTGTTCCTTCTCTACATCTTTTAATTCCCCTTTTCCTGGGTAGCTCTATCTTCCTAGGAGCAGAATAATGCTCAATAAAGATTTGGGTTGTCCCTACAGCAGCACATTTTGGGGAAAGCCAATGAGGAAAAACAGAGATATGAGCTTACAAAAGACTCAGGCTTAGTAGCCTGGAAAAGAACCAGCCTAAGGTCAGTCAATTTATCTGTCCCTGTGCTGGTATAGGAGTGTATAACTGCTTGAACAAAAAATAAACAGATTTCTTGGTGAGCCACAGCAAGCCCTGCAGACTAACTAAGCAGTATTGTTTATACATCAAAAGCGCTATTTATTCTCTTTGAAATGTTTGTATATCTATAGCTTTATTTTATCCTCATCATATTCTAGTGAACAAGTAGAATAAAAGCATGCTGTAGTGTATGGCGAATACCATTTTATAAAAGCTAGTACTATATTACAGAGTAAGAGGTCAAATAAATTTCTTAGGTGGTGTTGTCACAATGTTAGGTTATTAAAATGTGAGTTTTAATACTTGAACAAAAATACAGTTATCAAGGGCCGTCCAAATAGCTCAGTGGATTAAAACACCTGCAAGCAGGCACAGGAACTGGGGTTCAATCCCCAGGCCTGCCATGCTGGTCCCATCCCCAGGATACGCTGAGAAGGCAATTGAGATTGGTGTGGTGGTGTGCATTTGTAATCCCAGCACTAAGGAGGCTGTAAATAGGCGGATAACTATGAGGCGAATCTAGTAGTGAGACCCTGAAGAGCCTGTAGACCCTTCCCCCCAAATACAAATA
>NW_004524617.1:1521598-1543587 GCF_000260255.1 Octodon degus | reverse complement strand
TTTGTTGAAACTGTACTTTCGATTTGATTTGAAACTGTCTCATTGCTATATGTTTATCAATAAAACTTTGAAAAGAAAAAAAAAGAATATTTTGCTGAGTTAACACACCTATAATATTCAAATAATGGAACTTAACAAAAAAAGGGTATACAGATGAATGTCCATTTTGTATCTGTGTATTCAAAGCAGTGAGGATAGATACATAGTTACATTCTCCTAATGAATACAGTGATTTGTTCAAATGGTGTTTTTAGATAGGATATCATGTCTGCATCCTGTACAGCAGTTAACCACTGCAAGGTATGTACACAATGTGTTAATTATTGAAACTGTCCTACCACTTTGATTTGAAACTGTCTCATTGCTATTTGTTTATCAATAAAATTATGGAAAAATATATATCTTCTTACAGTTTCTGTTTTCCCATTTCAGCTAGCATTATGATGAAACAGAATCTGAGGACTGATACTTATGTCATTGTCTTTTTAAATTCAGTGTCTACCATAATGTATTTTGCAATCTATATCACTTTTTTTTTTTTTTGGTAGAACCAGCAATTGAACTATGGCTCTTGCACTTGCCAGGGAAACGCTTATTTCACTGAGTCATCTCCCTGGCCCCTGCAGTCTATATCAAATGTAAAGGTACAGATTCCTGGGTCTTTCCAAGGACCTAGTGAGAATGACATTTTCATAGTAAAGAGCCTAGAATATGCATTTTAAGCAGGTATCCATGTGATTATCAGGCAAAGCTTGATAATCATTGCATGAGCATCAACTATAGTTAACAGATACACCTCCAAAAATATGTCTTTTAAAAGGAATGTATTTTAAGAAATACTGACAATCCTTCCTGACATGATTTCTAACCATGTTATTGCAGTGTATGGAAGAGATTAAGTACATTTTGGAATAACATTGTTGAATTAAAAAGTTTCAAATTTATTAATGTTTTTCAAATTTATACTTATGATATTTCAAATTGAAAGTCAAAGAACCACGAAAGATCACATATAATAACAGAAATTATGCATTGGCGATATAACTCAGCCACATAGTGGCTGCCTGGCAAGCGTAAGGCCATGAGTTTAATTCCTGGTACCAAAAAAAAAAGAGAGAAAACAAGAGAAATCATGTTATATTTGTAAAGTCATCATTTAGTACATTAACTGATAAAATATATTTAATAGAAAATAAATGGAGGTTTTATTTATTTTTTTAATTTAATTTAATTTTTTAGGGTGTTCAAGGTTGCACTGCTAGCTCAGACTCATAGTGATTCTCCTGTTTACATCCTCCCAAGAGCTGAGATTACAGGCATGCACTAACATCCCCAGTCTCAAATGCCATCTCAGTGTGCCCTGGGGGCGGGGCTAGTACCATAGGCCTGGGGATCGAAACCCCTGTCCTTGTGCCTGGTTGCAGGTGCTTTAATCCACTGAACTATTTGGCTGGCCATCAAGTTTTTGTTATTACCTAATAACTATGATAAATGGCTACAATGTGTATTCATGTTTTTTCCATTTAAATTTTTTAAAAATGTATTTAGTGAAGGATCTACAGCCTCTACAGGGTCTCACTACATAAATCAGAGTCAGACTCGAAGTGATTGTCCTATTTCCAGCCTTTCAAGTGCTGGGATTACAGGCATGCTATCATGCCCAGTCTCAGGGTGACCTGGGAGTGGAGCCGGCAGGGCATGGCTGGGACTGAACATGGCTGGCTGCACTCTGCCTAAGCAGGCTCTTTAGTCTGCTGAGCTGTCTGGCTGGCCCCATTTCTTCCATTTAATTTAATTTAATTAATTCATGTATTTATTTTGTGGTACTGGGGATTGAACTCAAGACCCCGCGCGTATTCTACTGAGCTATCTCCCCAGCCCCCTTTTTAAGGTTTTTTTTGTTTGTTTGTTTGTTTTGTTTTGGAGATTTTTTTTTTTTTGGTTACTTCCACGTGCCTTAAGGGCAGGTCTGATATAGCTCATGGAGCTGGGACTCAAACCACCCTATTATGCACCTGACTGCATTTACCCAAGTGGCGATTTACACAAGTGTAATCCCCTCTTCCATTTTAAATATAGGTGGTTTTATAAAGAAGATTGAACTGTGACTGAAATTCATGTAGGTAGGCTGATGATATTTTGTTAAATTCTGTAATTGTGAAGCAATACTTCAAATTTCTTTACTTTCCTCCTCAATAAACATTTCCTAAGTGTTACTTATCAGATGGCAAGTCTCAAGGAAAAAGAAATCAAATTTACAGCACTTGTCTCTTAGTAAAAGAAATATTTGCCTACAATCTATTAATTGGTTTAGTAGAAGTATGTACATGGGGCAATGCGTTGTACACTGTATTTAATTATGAACAGCACTTACAATTCAAAACAATGAAGCAGAATACGCTGAATACTACTACATACAATGTCAATAATTTGAATGACTACCCATTAGCCCATCACCTGACATTCTCAGACACACACACACACACACACACACACACACATTGTACTTTAAAATACCTTGTTTTTTTTCAAAGTACTGAATCTTGAAAAAATGTATAAAACTACATTATTATATTACAGACGTTAGACATTTTTCTAAACCATAGCCTTTTTGGGTTACTATGATCCATAGCCATGATTTTATATATTTATTATTTGTGGCAGGCAGTCCAATAATTAGATGGCCGTTTGCGCTACTTAAAAGAAACCTTCAGGGAAATTAAAGGATTTCTGTCCCCGTCCTGATCTGTTACCACTTACTTTCCTTCAGCTTTTCTACTTTTCTTCTCTGAATTTCATTTTTATGTTTTCCAAACATAATATGAGGTTGACTAATGGCCTTCATCCTTCGGGGAATCTATGATCTAGAGTTAGATCATGATGAATCCATTTCCGAGCATTCTGTCCATCTCTTCTGTCATGCAGTTGCCCATTAATATGGAAGTAGAAGTGATTGCTCCCTGGGACAATGACTGGTTCACTGAAATAGCACTCCTTCGTCTAACTTTGTGTGACTTTCCATTATCAAGACAGGCAAGGGAACCATGTTATTAATCCAGTTGAATACTGGCTAGGAACTTCTCCAGGGACATCTTTTATAGGGTCATGATATTGTTAGCAGTATGATAACTGGTATCACTTACCTGTGCTGAGTTCTTTTCAAGTTTTTCGACTAAATTATCCCAACGTTGAGCAAAATTTTCCATCCACGCTTCAATTTTTTGTGTCACTGACTTATTTTTTAGTGTTGAAAGAAGATCTTTACTGAGTGAACTGAGTTTGTCCATGGTTTGCTTTTTCTTTTCTAGATCTGCTTTTAAAATCTGTTCAAACAAGGATGACCAGAATAAATCCAGATTCAAGGTTACATTTTATTTAAACACTTTAGTTCAATCTACCTTTGCATTTACAGTACTCGCTCATTTAGATGAGACAAGACTACAATCATGTCTACAAAGAATAAAATGGTTATAAATACATAGGTAGAAAATTATAATCTAAAGAATCTCCCTAGGAAAGTGAAGAGAAATAATAGAGGCAAATGTGATATAAATATACAGTAGAAGCACAAAAGAGCTACCTTAAAGTATCTGAAGGACTGCTAAGTAAAAAGGTGCTGTCACTCAAAAATGCAAAATAGACATTACCATGTGGGAACTACTAAATGTGAGCCATTTGTAGGAAAATTGATGTACTTGGAGATAATTCAAAGTGAATTAAGTCAAGCACAGAAAGTGAAATATAGTAATTTCTCTTATATGAGTAACCCAGAGTATAGATAATGAACACAATAAAATATAGTGTAGAGGTTACGGAAAGATACATTGTGGAGACTGAGTAGCATTTGGGAATAGGGGGAGACTATACGGGAAGGAAGGGCAAGAGAATTAAAAAAGATCAACATGTGATTTGTGTATGTGTCAATGCCCGACGATGAATGTATTTGTTATGTACCACAAACATGCACTCATAAAATATTTGATGTAGAATGCATTGCTCTTGGATGGTGGTGAATTTCCTCCTAATTACTAATAGAATTCAATTGCAGATGGGCTATCATGTAGCCAAGGTTCTGGTGAGTGGTGAAGGGTGGCCATTCTGAGATGTTGTTTATTTATGTCAACTTGCAACATTATTTATTTCCACAAATTTCACATCCCATTCATTAATTATAAAATGAAAGAGTTTATTATGCGGTTTAGTGACCTTGACATATTGTAGTATCTATTATTCAATTAGTATTTGTCTAGGTGAACAATTATTTGCCAAAATTCAACTTAAATTCTTTGCACCAGGAATTGAACTCAGGACTTTGTGCTTATCAGGCAGGCACGGTGTTGCCAAGCTATATCCCTGGCCCTCAAGTTCATTTTAAATGTCATTTAAGTAGAATGAGTAAGGCATTGAGTGTGACCCAAATCCTTAAGAATCTCCTAGCTTATTTTCTAAATTGTAGGTCTTATGAGGTAATTTTTATATCATTCAAATTTCTAATGTTCTTGTAAGCTGTGGAGATTTACACTTGCATTTTGCTTGATTTAAAATGAATAAACAAATTGATTTATATGAAGTCAGTCACTCATGAAAGTTTATCATTTCACCCTATCCATTAAAGTCACCATTTCCTTAGGATAATCTGATTTCCAGGTACCAAATATGAGTTTGCAATGAAGAAAACAAAAGGATAAAATCATTTTATAGTCCTTTTACAACTTCGTTCTTACGACAGTAACAAGTACAATGAATATAAACTACGCTATGATACCTGTCTTTCAAAAACAAATTCAACTTTATTTCAGAACAACTGAAATTACATAGGGCTAAGAAATTTTCATGAAACAGATATAGAAATTGCTCATGGAAAAAAAAAGAAATTGCTCATGAAACAAGTATCATTGACACAGAGCAGTCAATGAACTTCTCTGTGAAGACGACTTTACGTGGCTCCTTTTGGCATGTTGCCTGCCTGGATAGCTATGACCGTAGAATGCACCCGTGTCTGTTTCAATTAATCCCTCCTTGCCTCAGACTCTGATTCATCTGCATTTTATTTTTCAGTTGTCTTGCCACTTTATGCAGGCAAAATCCAGTTTTAATGTCTAACTTCTTCCCAATTTCTCTTTGTCTCAGTTTAAACATTGTGATGATAAAATCTGAATTAAGTTATTACAAAAAGAATTCATATCAAAATAAAACTCAGCATGGGTAATGCACCAATAGAATTTTTGTTTATTCATTTTGCTTAATTCACATGGTAGTTTTCCATTAAATTTAAATGCATACTTGCACTAGTATTAAAGTTTATACTATCTGCCTAGAGCTGAGAGCCAAATTTGAATTTCAGCCTATATTCCTCCAATTCTTTTATGGAGCCTCATTTTCCTTTTCTTTCTCTATTATCATTTGGCATGCATTCATGTTGTTGTAAGACACTGCAAGTTCTTTTTGAAAAGAAACATGGCATAAATAAGGACATACATTAAAGATAACAGGAAAAAGTATAAACCTCTTTTCTTATATTCTTAAAAGTGGTTATGGCAGATTGTTTGGCCTGGAATTTTTATTTTTCTCTCTCTCTCTTCCTCCCATATCTGGCTTTGCTTCTTAACTCCCAAATCCTGAAGGGATTCTCACAATGACTAGTACATAAAGGTAAAAAGAAGGTCAGCAACATAGCTCGGTGGAATAAAGTGCCTGCTTAGGCAAGCTTAGGCAAGCGCAGGGAGCATGGTTCAATCCCTGGTGCCACTTGCCACTCCAGCTCTGCCCCCAGAGCAAGCTGAGCCAGCCACAGAATCTATGCATGGTGGCATACGCATGTAATCCCTGCACTGGGGAGGCTGAAAGCAGGAGGATCACCAGAAGTCTGAGCTTTGTAGAGTAGTGATATCCTGCAACAATCAAATACATTTTAAATAAGTTAAAAATAAAAAAAAGAAGACAGAAAAATCCATGGTCTTGCCAGAGACATTGGATCATAGTAATTAACTTTTCTCACCTTCGCTTGGTTGTCAACAATTTTAAGCTTGGACCCTAAATGTGAATATAAGAAAAAAAGCCCTCTGATTTACTTGTTCTTAAGTACTATAGTACAAAAAATGTCATTGTGAATATCAAGAATGGACCATAGGTGTGATTGTCAGAGTCTCACGAAGTTTTAAAGATTTCAGAAGACAAAAGGAAGTTCCAGAAAATTACAGAATTTAAAAGTGAGCTGGGATAGTCAATGAAGTCATGGATTTTATTTTCTTAGTACTCAAGCACCTGAAAATATTTCCAAGTTAAGCAAAAACAACAACAACAACAACAAAAAAAACCCCACAGTCAGTACATCAGATTTTGTCAGGAGTAGGGGTGGAAAAGACAGACACCTTGTTCAATAGGACACCAGTTTAGAAGTCCTTTCTTATCACTGTTAGAAGATAAACTGAAGTGAAAAAAAAAATATATATATATACATATACCTCCACCCTATGGTTCAGAGAATAATGCGAATATAATTTTTCACCAATACAATTACATTCTGAATTTAATCTCCAACCATAGTCAACTTCAGTAAACTGAGCCCCCATCTGAATTTACAAGAATATTAGAAAAATCTTGGAAGCTTTGCTAAAATGCTGATAGCTGTGGCCTACTTCTACAGTTTCAGAATCAGTTGGCCTGGATAGGGATCTAAGATTTTGTGTTTCTATGTTTCCAGGTGATGTTGATGTGCTAGTCTGAGGCTATATTTTCAGAAACACTGATTACAGATGGATGAATTAATTGAGGGTCTTCATAAGAATTCTGATTCAAGTAACCAGTTGGGGTGAATCAACACTATCAACAAGGTGAGCTCCTACATCCACTATAGTGCTGGTTTGATTTCACGACCACTTTAGAGCATGGGACTCCCAGAGCCCTTCTACAGTACACTCCAGTGGGTCAAAATGCTTCACAGAGTTTTCTCCCCTGGCAAACACCAACAGTCCTCAGGAACAGCTTTCATCTGGATTTGATCATTTTCATGATAACTTATGTATATAAACCAATAAATCTTAGAATTCACCTCATAAAAACTACAGTTTGTTCTCTGCTTTAGTTTTTATCATTTTTAAAAATAAAAAAATCAGTTTTTCATTCAAAAAAGTTAGAACTGCATGCTCTAGATATGAATTCCACAGAAGTAGAGGAAATGAAATACAATGCTCTCCACCTCACTCCTTCAGGGGAAAATAGGAGACAATCCCATGGGTTATTAGTGATAATATTTCAAAACAAATTATACTGATAGTAAATAAAAGAGGCTTTATCACACTGTTATCTATAGCTATGTGTGTAGTAGGAACTGGTGACAGATGGTACCTGTTTTGGGTCTCAGATTGTGACATATTTTAATGAACATTAAATTCTTATTCACTGCCTGAGTCAGCAGGGGAATTTTACCTCAAATTCTAGACCAGCTGTCAGGTTTAGTTAATTGGCTTAAACTATCAAATGGTAAGACTTAGACAAAACATATTTTCACTTTGTTCACAACTAAGGTGACATAATGTGAATTTTAATCATATTGGAAAATTATTAAAATCTTGCTAAGAAAGAATTTTCATAGTCCTGAGGCTAGTAAAGTCTTTTATTCACAGAAACATTCAAATAGTGGAGCGTAGTTGTTAGAAATGAAAGTTCTCAGTTTTTCTAAGAAAGAAAATGATGGAGGGAATTTTCAACTAGCTTAAATGGAAATGAATCTGAAGTGGATATCTTAACTCTCATTTTTAACTCTGATACTAATATTATATAATATAGAACATATACCAGGTATTTTTTCTGGACCTCAACTTCCTCTTCTGAATTAATACTGTAGCTGGTCCTAAGGAGCTTTACACAGGTAATTGGATGGGGACACAGTAGCTACTTTACAAGATCCTCCCAATAGTTCCAGACATCAAGACTTGGCACCCAGGCTGCAGATTGTACAAGTAAATGAGCAAATTCAAGCGTCTGTAAATTTGAACTCTGTAGAAATTCCAGGTAAGGCTCAACACACTGTGTGGCATAAACAAGCCAGCTCTTCTGAGCAAACTGAATGATTGAGCCACAAATTTCAGGAACATCATAAATAGGTCATTTTAAGCTCAAATCCAAGTATATTTCTGGACCAGTAATGGTAACTACAAGAACAGCTAAGTCTTGCCTCGTCAAAATTCTGCCCAATGTACATTCCCTGGTCTCTATTCCTTGTAAAGATGAAGTATGCTTCTCGATGATTGCTATCCAGTGACTGCCTGTTGAATGTTTAATTCATGTGAGAAACAATTCTAAATGCTAAGGACATGATGGTAAACAGAAGGACACAATGCCTGGATTTAAATAACATTCATGCTGCTGGGGTTATTCTATTCTCATTGTGAATAATTATGAAATTATATAGTTCTGCATTTGATATCAAGATAGCTTCACTGCTAACAAGGAAGCCAGTCAATGGATTGATAATCTGTGGTCACCAACATACTGAAGGAAAGGTACAAGCTGTGATTAATAAAATAGTATTCGTCATGAATTCCCTACTTTAACTCTGGCTATGGAATGCAGATAGTCTTTCCTCTAAATAAAATCTTTCCAGAATTTTTTGTCTTGTATGGCACATGACAATGTGTATCACATTTTGGCTTTTAAAAATATTTATTTTCTCACGTTTGCAATACCATTCTCAAGACTTCTTATAGGTTTGAATCATGTTTCTTCAATCGCTTTCTGTAAGATTTTATATCACTATATCACTTGATTGTATATATTCTCCAGGTTCTCTCCCTTTTTATTTATCATTTAACTCTATACTTTTTGTTGTGTCTGCATCAATAAAGAAGTGTGAATTCACTTCAGAGAATCTAGGATGTATATCCAGTTGACTAATAGCATGGGTGGCTTCACTGGGATGTCTGAAAAACTGTTAGAATCAAGCAACGCACTTCTCAAGTTATCATTTTTTCAGCTTTGTAATTCCTTCTCTGTTTTCCCATTGGGTTTCCTAACCCTATTACAGATCTAGTAACCCAATCGAGAAGTATAGGTGCCATTCCAAGCATGTCTCCTCCCATAACTTGTATTCATTCCATCTCAAAATTTTGTCTCTCTTCTCATCTTCAAATCCAATACCACTTATTAACATCTTCTTACTAATCTCCTAACTACCAAAATCTTACAATCAAAACAGCAAATAATTTAAATATGAACGTTTTAAACTCTTAATGGCTTACTATCAGCCACAGAAGAACATAATGTTTTCTTTTACTTTTTTTTTAAGTGTATTTGGTACAGAGTCTCACAATGCAATTCAGATTCATAGTGATAGTCCTCTTTTCAGCCTCCCCAGCACTGGGATTAAAGACTTGCATCACCACACAAGGACTCCGTGGCCACCTCAGCATGCCTAGGGTCAGGGCCAGCAGGGCATGTGGTGCTGGGGCTCAAATCCCATTCCCTGCACTTGCCCACGCAGGTGCTTAGTCTGCTGAGCTATTTTGCCAGCCCCAAAATTATGATTTCTATTTGTACACTCCCATTTCTAGTCACATATAGACTATGTTTATAAATTCTGTCTTTTATAGCCATATAACTCAATAAAACATTCTTTGCCCAATGTTTTCTTATGAATAAAAACTAGCTTGTAATAATGAGTAACATATAAGCAAACCTATTTCAAAATAAAAGTTCAATAAGTGTTTGCAAATATGGAGTAAATAAATCAAAAATAATATGAAACAAACAAATGCTTGACAAAAATCATACATACTTAACATATAGAGGGAAGGATAAATTTAGTTTTAGAATAAATTTAAATATTGAAAGTGCAACATGTAACATCAATACAGATACAAAGATTAAGGTAGAAGTATTAAATGCTATCAATATACTTGTTTTATAAGAGTTAATATCAAGTTAGTATTTCATAAAATGGATGCATGAAAATTTAAGGAAATCCTAATTTGGGAATATTCTATTTAAAAGATTAACCTTCTAAGATTATATTGGCGTCCCAATTACTGGAAGAAAATAAAATTCACTGAGCAAAGGAAACTTTCAAAGTTTTCTTTCTTTTTTTTCTTAAAGCAAGTCTCAATGAAGCCTTCCCTGGGGTCCTTTTACTGACAAGGAAATCTCTTTTCACAAAACACATGAAGTACTTTATAATTAATTCTCTTTGTTTCCTTAGCAAACTGAGGTTAACCCTTTTAAATGTGAAGGTTGAGGATAATCTCTTCTACTTTTCATACCTTATTCTAAGAATCAAACTTTATTATCTTAGTTCAGAACTATTTAGAACTTCATGGAAGGCTCGCAAATACTTCCAAATGTTAAAATTTCAACTGCATTGTTTTTCTGAGTTCAGTTCCATTTGAGAAAACTTTGAAAATAAATCTATAACTTTCCACATTTTAATTTCAGAAAGTAACAATATACCATCTTTGAATAATTTATCACATGTGCCAAAACAAAATATATTTACTTCAACACTTAACAGATTAGAAAATACCAAGTAATTATAATAGTTCTTAAAAGATTTTGGAACATTAAAATATACATACAGCCATTTTTTGAAGACTGGTTAACATTTCATTTTGATCCTTAAAGCCAGTTGTGTGAATCTTCTTCATTGCTTCTTCTTTTTCTGAAAGCCATGTACTAAAAAGGCACTGAAAGAAATCAAAGAATTCCAAAGAAGAAAAGAATATTTAAAACAGATATTTTTAGTTTTCCAGTTTAATGTCTCTACATGTATTTTACTGCCCAATTCCCCTCCTCCATGCTTACCTGTTCTTCAGTAAATCGCTGCCATTTTAGGAGAATGTCTTGCAAAAGAACCCAGCGGTCTTCTGTCCACTTACAAATGTTTGCCCAGCGATCTCCCAGTACCTGGGGAACAAAGAACCAACCACAATAAAAATAAATAAATAAATAAATAAACTGGGTTTCATTAAAAACCATCAGAATGATTTGACGAAGTGACCAGGGCTCTCCTAGGCATAAGAAGAGCTGTAAAGGACACCATTCCTGTGGTTGCTCATGATTAGGTAAACAATCGCTTCAGATTATTTCACTGCGATTTTACCTTTCATTAAAAAGGAGGTATCTACATGCGGTCCGAAGCAGCTCTCATGTCACTATTTGAATGTCTCCTCAGCAAATGTAAAATTGCAAAGTCATAACTATAGAAGTGGACAAGATTCATTTACAGTGTATAAATATGCCAAAATATTATGCTATACCCTATAAAGTTGTATAAATACTATTTTTTCAATACAAAAAGATATAGAATTACCAATTAGAACTTGTAAAATCTATATCTTTAACTCTGAAAGAATATTCTCAAAGAACTAAAGTCTGTTAAATAGAAAAACTAAAATGATTCTTATGTTAATAAATTCTGCACAGTATGAATTGCCTAATGTTTAGACTACAGGATATAATTTTTAGTTGTGTAATTTTATCCATAGATTTTTTAGAACTATTTGGATTAGCAGACAATGTTCTATATTATTATTAGCAAAAACATGAAATTTTGTCTCTAGACTACTATAGAGAGCCAAATATATCTCCTGATCAATCACTGCCATATCCTGTAGCATTTTACTCATGCCTAATAATATATATTATTTTAATCCATAGTATGAGTAAAAATAATAATTGCATGGACAACATAAATTTTGGTGATTGTAATGTAAAGCAAATTTTTTACAAGAAAAATATTTCTATGTATTTGGTACAGAGTTTCACTCCAGAGCTCAGACTCCTAGTGAGTCTGTTTTCAGTGCTGGGATAACAGGCGTGAGCCACCGCATCCGTCTCAGTGGCCAGTTTAAAAAAAATGCATTTATTTCAACTTCATCATCATGTACATCACAGTATAAAATTTCAACTTCTGTTATTTTTTTACATAAATACAAGGATCTTGACTGCTAGTAGCGGTATCACAAGATATGATAATAATTGATTTTGTGTAGAATCAGCTAGAAAAAGTGTTTGCAACTCATACTTTTGAAAAACATTCAGTTTCTAAGACAAGGTTCATTATAACATTTATTTTTCTCTTCTTCTACTTTTCTTGGTATCATATTTTGTTCAGTTCTCCTAACAGATATTAATAAATGATTCAAACAATAAAAATGTAATTAGTGTCATGAAAAATCCCCCTATTCTTAGGTGCCTTGGTGATCCCCACACATTTCTTTAATATTGCTCAACCTACCCTCCCTTCACAAAGGAAATCCCATGCATGAGAAAATAGTAGGCATTAAACATTTTACTACAATATTAAAATGATCATGTACTCATATTCGACTCAGTCACAAGTGAGTTTTCTGATTTTCATCAGAAATGGCAATAAAAATGTGATTGCTTTCAGTATAATAAAACTTATTTTTTTATTTTCATAGTTTTATTCTCTGCTCAACTCTTTTTGAATAATGTTAGTTTATAACAAACACCACTATACTGAAATACTGCGGCAAGACAGCCAGCCACATTTCACTCTATAGTTTTGGAAGTACACCAACTTATATCAATGAATTCAACTATTTTAACCACTTAATTATAGCAAAATGTATTTAAGTTTTTTTCCCCAAACACATTTGAATTTCTTTTAGTAAATCCTAGTGATCCTTTTTGAATGTCAGGTAAAACAGCGTGCAAGATTTCTTAGATTTCTACCATGCAGAATAGTGAAAACAAATTTTTCCTACCAAAGCAACCCAGTCTGTAGCATTGTGTTAGGGGAGCCCTAGAAAGGTAGCTTGCTTGCTCTCTCTCTCTCTCTCTCTCTCTCTCTCTCTCTCTCTCTCTCTCTCTCTCTCTGTACTTAGTACAGGGTCTACAGAGTCTCACTACACAGATCGAACTCATAGTGACTTTTCCTATTTTTCAGCGTCCAAAGCCCTGGGATTAGAGGTAGCCCCCATCAAGCCCAGTTTCATTTGCTGTCTCAGTGTGCCCCAGGTAGTGGCGCCTGCACAGCAGGCTGGTTATGAAACCCCCAGCCCCTGTGTCTGCCTAAGCAGGCGCTTTAATCTGCTAAGCTATCTGGCTACCCTTGTGCTACCTGTTGAGCCCTAGCCCTCTCTTACCTGAGAGTAAATCATTTTGAAGTTTATAGATAAATTATTAAAAAAGAAAATCAACTCACTAAAGAATTCATACAAATATTAAACAACATTATGTACTAAAAATGTATTTTTTTTTTGTTTCGAGGTACTACACAGATTGGCACTAAACTATGACTCTGCAATTATTTTTATTTTTTATTGTCTCACTAAGTTGCCCTGGCTGGGCTAGAACTCGTGACTCTCCTGATTCTGTGCCCTAGAGTGCTTGGTACCAGTGGAAATGTTTTCAATTTTAAACAAGTTGTGTAAGTGTTAATGGTCATTTACCATTTGCTTGAAGATATTTATATCAAATCTTTTATTTTTTTATAGAATTTTTTTTGCGCAGCTGGGGATTGAACTCAGGCCCTCTGCTCACCAGGGAAGTGTTTATTCTACTGAGCCATCTTGCCAGCCCTCCAATCTTTCATAACTGCCAGTGGTCATGCATTTTGTTTTTTAACCTTACTTATTAAATCTTTAAAAATAGGTATTTCATAATCTTGTAGATTATTGAAAGATTTATCTGTTAGTAATAAGTGCCATTGTTTGAATCTAACCTGCAAACCATTTTACACATCCCTGGTACTAAAGCATGGGTTACTTAACATCTTTCCCCAGGTCCACTTGGCAGCATGTTGGAAAACTATTAGGTTGATACATTTTTGTTTCTCTCAATAAATTTAAACTAAGTCACTTCTTTTTTTTTAATGTATTTGACACAGGGTCTTACTACACAGCTCAGAGTTGTAGTAATCCTCTTGTTTTCAGCCTCCCCAGCACTGGGATTACAGACATGCAACACCGCTCCTGGGCTAGGTGGCCAGCTCAGCATGTCCGGGAGCTGGGCGGCTGTGGCATGTGGTGCGGGGATTGAACCCCAGTCCCTGCAATTTCCTAAGCAGGCACTTAGTCTTCCTGAGCTATCTTGTAGGCCCCAAACTAAATCACTTCTGTTGTAATGCGGACATAGTGTTTTTCCATTTCAGTAAAATTAGATGAATAAATCAGAAATTTCTTTGTTGCATGATGTTCACATCTGAGCATGGATGCAATGCCATGTACACAGGTATAAATAGATGTGCAGACAGTGCTTGAATTTAAGGATATGTTTGTTGATTTTTAAAAATTATTGGCCTTTATTTGAAGTATAGAGGCTAGAGCTAAGCAACTAGAACATTATCATTCAGCTCTAGAATCCCTCAGGGTCTGAATGGATATAACCTTGTTATTACAAAAGCATAAACAATCTGATCCAAAGGAACTGTGAGGGAACTAGATAATTTTTTATTAACACATGTTTACAGTAGTATACTATAATTAGAAACCTTTTCTTTGGAGGAAAAATGTATATTTACAGTGCTTCTCTGTATTCCCATAAAATAATACCATAAAATTTTAGAAATAATGCAGTTTTGTAGAGCTAAGGAAGCATACACATAAATCCAAAAGATATGAATCATGACATCTCGTGAAGTGACAAAAGAAATTAATTTTATTGATATTCTCATTTAGTCTCAGCAGTAAGAAAAGCTAAAGGTTAATTCACTTACTTTTTCTAACACATTTTCATGGTCTAAACCAGAACACCATTATCACCCATGCTCGGATCCCCAATAGGAAGGATTTTCCCCTTCCATTTAATTCACTCATGACATAATTTCATAATTTTACTCATGACAAGGGCAATTCTCATCGAAATTCCTTTAGTTGAATTTGTTTTGTGAGGAATCAGACACTTGGATTCGTAAAGTAACTTCTTAAGCCCATTGAGACTACAATGATGAGCATTTAGGACCAGACCTCAGATCCATCTGCCTATAGACTAATACTCTTTACCAATGCCATTTACAATATAAAAAAACTCAACATAAAAACATTCCTCCCAAGGACCTGAGTTCAATCCCTGGTTCTGAAGACAAACAAACCAACAAACAAAAACCTCTGAATTTGTGTCACACAATCTACAGAAAGTATACATATAGATCAGTTTTGAATTTTCTTATTTTCCTATTTCATACATTTTTATATTTTACTTTAGCAGGAGTATGACTGGATTTAACTAAACATTTTATCTAACCAACTTGACAAGGATTTGAAGCCTAATATTATCATTTGATCTAAAAGCATATTTGACATTACAGTTTCATATTAGTTTAATCACAAGAAAAATATCAAAAATTGTTTGCATATACAGATAAAGGATGTGTGCTCTTTGCTAGGATTTATTTTTAAAAGATAAATAGGACTCTTTCCTTAATGAAATTCTTACCTAGTGATTATACTGAAAATGTAGTGGGATTATCACGTGAATAAGCATGCACTTCTCTGTACTATTTCAGTCAGAATCATATATTATTTATTTGTAGGAGTTTATGAGGTGCTAATGAATAAATCTACAAGGGTCCTTTTGTTGTTACCACTGCTGTTATTATTTGCAGACTATTATTTAATGTTCTTTGGCAGCTTAATAAACTCTGTAGTCTCCTGCTCCCACTGGTCAATTCAATTGGGATTTCAGAAAGTAAAGAGCGAGAGTCCTAAACACGTTCTAGCATGACAGTGTTCTTGCCAGCATGTAGGACCTCCTCAGTCAGTCAATAGGAGCCTGAGTTTCACTGTTTCTTATTGGTTTATGCCTCACACATTTTGAACCCATTGAGGCTAATGTCTTGTCAACCAATACACGGATTTCACAAGTACATGAGTCCAACCAGAATACCACTAATACAATAATAAAAATGGAGCTTTTCTAATTACTATCTTAAGCACATTTACCATTTTTTTCTTCATTAAATAACTAGTGACCAGTCACTTATGGTAATTAGAAGAGCCATGTGTGATCTGCCTTCTCAACCTTATAAGGTAGATTTGAAAACTGACCACGCTCATTAATGGTATACATGAACCTTTGAAGCTACAAACCGCCCTACACAACCCTGGTACTAAAGTAAAGGTTATTTAACATCTTTTCCCAGGCCACTTGGTAGCATGTTGGAAAACTACTAGATTGCTGCATTCTCATTTCTTCTTACCAAAGAAGAGTTAACAGTAATTGTCTTGGTATAGTCTAGTCAAGTCACTGCTACGGTCACATGAGATAGTTCCCAGAATCTCTAATCCATTAAGGATGTGAATATGGTTGATAAAGATTTAGAGGGCACTAGACGGAAAATCAGTTTTTTTTCCCACATATGAAAATTCTAAAGCCTTATAGAATACAGAATAGATGAAACACTTTGGCACATGAACATTTTTTTTAAAAAATCACATTTTATCTAAAATCTCTAAGGGTAACATCTTAGAAAAGTCAAAAGATATTCAATTTTACATTTTGAACAAAGAAAGTACTTCATGTATGTATCTTATTTAAAAATAAGTACATGGAAAATACATATTCATGATTTCGGCATTGTAACTCTTGGGACTGAAAATTTCCATGTATAAGAAATAAAACATTGCAATGTTTTATATATAAAATGCATTACAAAATCTATGTATAACAGAATTCACAGTGATAGAGAACATAGTTAAATGGTGAGCCTGTGCTAAAGATTTGAATGTTACTTGATTTTTACTCAATAAATGAGAAAGGAGGGCCAGGAGATGGCTCAGTAGAATAAGCGCCTCCCTGGCAAGCACAAGGGCCTGAGTTCAATCCCCGTTTCTGCCCCCCCACCAAAAAAAAACTGTATCTAATAAATGAGAAAGGAGACTAAGGATCTTCAGAATTGCATTTTCCAAAGCTTTTATAAAATCCTTGTTTTATATCTAATTCCTCAATCAAATAAATAAAAATAAATGATTAAATGCAATGTAGACTAAATATAACTATATATTGATATATTTTTTATCTTCAATACAGATCAATGTTTAGAGTTATATAAACTAGTCAGACTAATAACTGGAAATCTGGAAAAACAAAATAATCTTAAAAATGAAAATAAAAAATTGAAATTCTTATATCTACTAATATATAAAATATATAAATTGAGATTTTGCTACTTACATATTTAAACCATAAGGAAAATTCTCAAGTCTACATAGTCAGGTACTTAGCTGGCAAAATAGCCAGTGGAACTAGTGCTTGCTTAGAAGGGTAAGGTCCTGAGTTTGACTCTTGGTACAATGAAGAAAACAATGTGAATAATCAGGTACTTAAACCTAATAAGCATATGATAAGAAAGGAAAATAAAAACAGGACCATTTTCATAGGAAAAAAAAGGAATCCAGGCATAATGGTGCACACCTCTAAACCCAGCATTCTGGAGTCTGAGGCAGGAGGAATGCCAGGAGTTTGAGGACAACCTGGGCTACATAGTGAGTTCAACCTCAATCTGAACTACATAGTGAAATCCTGTAGGGAAAAACAGAAAAAAGAAAAAAAAAAACGGGAAAACTCCAAATCATATATTAACATTAAAAAAATAAAATTTAGCAACATAAAAATTAGCCATTTAAATGTAGGTGCATGAATTCAGTAAAATAATCCAATATAGTCCAGTAGTCCATAATAGTAGTGGGTTTTCCCTAGGACTGGCAATGTCAGAAGTTGTTGGCTTGAGCCCCTTGCAGCTCAGCATATTAATATGGTTTACTTTTTGTACTTCATATTTATACTTTTCTGCTGGATGGTTAAGACCAAGATAAAGCAAGATCTATAGAACAAGAAATGTAGCTTTTGTGTCTGATAAGGTCAGTCAACTCCCCTCAGGATTTATCCTAAAAACCTGTACCACAGTTTGTAGATCCGTTGTCAGTGTCAGCCTTGTTGATGAGTCACGGCCATTGCTTGACCAATTTGCACTCTGTGAAAGCCTGAGAGAATATTTTCTCTCCATGTACCTCTCCTTAGGCACACTCTACATCATCAATCACTTTCCTCTGTGGCCCCATAATCTGCTGGATCAGAAAATTTGGGACAGAGGGCCTGGCCCTAGCTCAGTTCTTTAAGTGGCTGCTTCCACCAAGCTCTCAGCCTCAGGTGGCTCTAGTTCGATCCCCACAACTCTCCAGCCAGCCAAACAAGCCCTGAGGGCATTTGGAGCAAAAAAACAAAATCCTTATTCCATTTTTGGGGGAACTACCCGCTGGAGCCCCCCTCCTGTCCCTTTCTCGGACAGGAGCTTTCTTTCTCTCAATAAATATATTCTGCTCATAAAAAAAAAGAAAATTTGGGACACACCTGAGTTGCAGAATGTTACAGTATAGGTTCTCTTATGTACTGAGTCCTCACTTACCTTGAATGCCTAGGGCCAAAATGTTGGCTATCCTTGTAGCCCTTCATTTTCTTTAATTTTTGGTCTGTAAACTTAAGTTGTTAACCCTTCAGAAGAAAAGCTTAATGATATTATTACCCTATAACATAGGCAAGGGGATATAAATGAAGGGCCATTTTGTATCTGTATATACATAGTAGGATAGATATACAACTACTTTCTCTGAATTCAGTGAGAAGAAAGATTTGTACTAACAGTGTTTGGACAGGATATCATGTCTGCACCTTGTACTGTGAATAACTACTACAAAGACAACAATATGCAATGTATTAATTATTGTAACTGTGCTACTAACCTGTTTTGAAACTGTCTCATTGGTATTTGTTTCTCCATAAAATTAATTATGCATACATCCATGTTTGTTTATTTCATGAATCTATGCTATTTTAAAGAGAATAAAATGTATCAAAAATTACAAACAATGCGGGAATTAACTAAACAAAATGATAGGAATTTAACAACAAGTGTTATATTGCATATTGTTGTCTTCAAATTAGTGGTTTAGATTACCAGATATAAACATGCAAAATTGGTCAAAAATTAGAACATATTGGGGCCAGTGAGATAGCTCAGCAGACTAAAGTACCCGCTTAGGCAAGCTTAGGCAAGCACAAGGATCATGGTTCAATCACCGGCAACACATGCCTTTTCCTGATCCCAGTTGTTCTTTCCCCTGAAACAAGTTCTTTGTCTTTCACAGTATTCATTGTACCTTCAAATCCTATTTATTCTCTCAATCTGACACGAGTGAGACAATAGGATATTTGTACATGCAAGTCTGAATTATTTCACTTGTGAATATGGTCTCTAGTTGCATCTATTCACCTATAAAATCCTCAAGTTTATCTTTTTTATAGCTGAGTAATACTCCATTATATAAAAATTCCACTTTCTTTTTACCTATTCCTCAGTTGATGTGCATTTGGGTTGTTCCCAAGTTTTAGCTGTGAAAGTTGCATTGCTATAAACATTGGTGCACATATATGGCTGTGCTATGATATTTTTAGTTCTTTTATAGAAATATACATAAGGGGAATAGCTGGATTGAAAGGAAGCTCTAATCCTAGTATTTTTTGAGGCATATCTGCACTGATTTCTATAGTGGTTGTACCAGTCAACACTCCTACAAAGAGTGGAGAAGGGTTCCTTTTTCATCATAGCCCCTACAGCATTTTGTTGGCTTTTTACCTTTCAGATTTTATTTATTCTTTCAGGCTTTTACACAATGGGGATAATATGATATTTACACATGTGGGCCTTGTTTATTTCAGTTATGTGTATAATCTCTAGTTGTATCCATTTACATAAGAAGACCTCAAGTTTGCCTTTCTTTTTACCTGAGTAATACAGCATTGTATAAAAATACCACCATCTATTTTATGTATTACTTAGGTGATGGGAATTTTGGTTGTTTCCAAGATTAGGCTATAACAAATTGTGCTGCACATATATAACTGTGATAGAATGTCTTCAGTTCTTTTGGAACAATACCCAGAGGGGAATAGTTGGGCTGAATGGAACTTCCAATCCTCTGTTTTTTTTTTTTTTTTTTTTTTTTTTTTTTTTTGGTGGAACCGGGGATTGAACTCAGGCCCCTGTGCTTGCCAGGCAAGCTCTTATTCTACTGAGCCATCTCCCCGACCCCCAAAACCACTTTTTATGAGGAGTCTCTACACTGATTTCTATACGGTTGTGCCAGTCTACATTCTCACCAACAGCTGAGGATGGTTCCTTTTTCCCCACAGCCTTTAGTTGACTTTTGATGATAGCCATTATTTCTGGGGTGAGACAGAATTTCAGTATTATTTTAATTTGCATTTGTCAAATGACCAATGATGTTGAACATTTTTTCATATACTAACTCGTCATTTGTATTTCTTCATCTGAAAAGTGCATATTCATCTCAGATATCCATTACTTGGATTGAGTCTTTGAATTTTGGGGCCCTAATTTTTAAAAATTCTTTATATATTCGAGATAGAAGGCCTTTTTCTGGGGACAGTTAGCTAAGTTTTGTCCAAATTCATGAGTTTTCTTTTTTCTCTGTTGGTGATGTCTTTTGACATGCATAAACTTTCAAAAAGATGAAATTCCAATTGTTGATTCTTGAAGTACTTCTCGTGCAGTTTGTTTTCTTTATGAGCTCTCTGCCTACCATTATGTCCTCAAGTTTTTTTACCTACTTTCTCCTTCAATAGGTTTACTGTTTCTCAATAGATGCAGAAAAAGCTTTTGAAAAAGTCCAAAATTCATTCAAGATAAAAACCCTACAGAAAATCAGAATAGATGGTCTCTAGGTCAATACAACAAAAGCCATCTACGGTAAACCAGCAGCCAACATCATACTAAAAGGACAAAAAATGAAAGCCTTCACTTTAAAATCATGGACAAGATAAGCATGTTCATTGTCACAACTCCTATTCAATATACTTCTGGCTCTTTTAACGGTAAAAAATTAAGAATTGTTGTATTAACAAAATATTATCAACAAGTGATTCAGTAAACATTTTTTATAAAATTCATCACCTAGTATTAATAAAATGTAAGGAAATAGGGCTTCTACTATAAACCTATAAGAAATACTATGAAACTGATGAAAAGGCTTTCTTCTGAGACCTGAAATGAGAAACATATGCACAATAATCTCATTCAACTATAGGATTTACACTATATAATATGACAAAGAAAATTAACAGCATGAATAATGATTGTAAAGGGAGAAATAAAACTGCCATTACTCACACACAATACATACTGTATATCTGAATGATGCTGTAGATAAACTTTTCAAATTAATACTATAAAATAAGCATAGTTTCTGCAAAGAAAGCCAAGAAACAAAAATCAGTTTTATTTCTCCACATCAGAATAAAGGAATAGAAAAGGAAATTTTAAAAAGATTTTAACAGAAAATTAGGGCCTGCCAAATAGCTCAGAGGATTAAAGCACCTGCTTAGGCAGATTGGGGAACCCGGGCCTGCCAGGCCGACCCCGTACCCCGGGGCATGCTGAGATGGTGACTGAGCCTGGACTTAGAGGCACTCCTGTAATCCCAGCATTTGGGAGGCTGTACACAGAAGGATCACCAAGAGTCAAATCTACACAATGAGACACTAGACCCTGTAGACCCTGTATACCTTGTCCTAAAATACAAAACAAATAAAAGATGACAGCAAACATAAAAAAATGTAGAAAAATATATTAAAAACACCCTTTACATTAAAAACTATAAAACAAGATTGAGAGAAAATAAAGCCTTAAATATATGGATTTACTATTCAATATTCATTGATTTAAAAACTTAATAGTAAAAAATGTTGATTTCCTACAAAATAGTCTACATAGATGCAATAAAATCTAAAAAAAAAAGTAAAGTTTTTTTGTGGAACTGACAAACTGATTGAAAGTTTATAGAGAATTTAAAAGGGACCAAAGTAGCCAAAAATAACCTTTAAAATGAATACTCACCAAATACAAATTGTTTTTATTGATCAACTGACAAGAAGACAGAATTACTGTAAGTGTTTTTCTCGGTTTCACTAAACTTCACACAGTTATTTTTTCTGACTGTAAGTCCTATAAGTAACTT
>NW_004524617.1:1520352-1521498 GCF_000260255.1 Octodon degus | reverse complement strand
TTCAAGCTAAGGACCTTGGGGTTGCCAGGCAAGTGCTTATGCCACTGAGCTATCTCCCCAGTCCTTGCAATTGTATATTAATTCAATACCTCTGGGAGATAAGAATCTATATTGATAATATCTTTCTCAAGGGCCTAGGACTCATTTATCTGAAAGATAATCATTGAGAAGATAGCACACCTATGTTTCAGTCTTTGTGGCAGGGCAAAAATTCACTTCAGTAAGCCAGCACAGATGACCTAATCATATTGATCGTCCAAATCCTCCCACCCTGGCCTTCTTTACCAGAGTAACCTAATGCTTAAAATCTCTCCTGTCTTCTGTTCGGTGGTATTGAGTTCAGTCTCTTTCAAAGGTAATTCTTTTAATCCACATTGCAGCATTCTTAAATAAAATGTTCTTTGCCTCTTTAACTGGTTGTTGTAATCTATTTTTCTTTTATAATAACAGCAGATATATAATAACAGAAACAATATAATACTGGACATAGGATAGCTTAGTTGAGAAACTAACCCAAGTCCAAAGTTTGATCCATGTATGTATACATATTTGCACTATTTTTGTCTCTTGTTTTCATTTATCACCCTTTTTCTAAACAAACATTTACTTGAGAGACAGTATGGAAGGAATTGGTATGATATGACAAGCAGTACATATTTAGAAGACCAGAATGATAGGCATTCCAAGCATGACCCCAGTATTACACATTACTGTCTTCAGTTCAGTTGCTTAGTTCACAGGTATCAGCACATATAGTTAGTCAGGGTGAGAATTCTACCAATTAACTGCTAGTTTCAAAAGCCTGATGGAGATTCTCAGAATCATTGCCTTAACCATCTTGTGCATATAAATGTATGGCTTTGTCCCTGTCATGTTTCCGAATTTTTTTCTTTGCTCTCTCTTCATTGTCTAATCCTTAAATTCTCACTTTCTTTTTAATTGTGTTTTACCTTTCTAGTTTTATTTCTTTTGACTTCTCACATTAAGGAGACTATACAATATTTACACATGTGCGTCTGGTTTATTCCACTTATGAATATATCTTCAGGGCCCGGGGAGATGGCTTGGTAGAATAAGCACTTGCCTGGCAAGCGCAGGGTCCTGAGTTCAATCCCCGGTACTGCGAAAAGAATATATATATATATA
>NW_004524617.1:1519485-1520137 GCF_000260255.1 Octodon degus | reverse complement strand
TCTTCCTGCCTCACTCCCTCCCTCCTCATCCCTCCCTCTCCCCTCCACCTCTTGCTGTTGAATTGTAGGTGATTGTCTACCAACCACAAAAGGTAATGGAGGCGTCCTCCTCTGCAGAAGAGGGGAAACAAGTGATGAGGAATCCCTCCCTTCAAATGAAATTATGGGCATGTGTAAAATGTGGGAAACAGGGCAAAACTCTATGCAGATGACTATAGAAGTACAAATGATAAATGTGTTTAACAGCGATGCAATGTCACATTCCCAGTGAAATGTGCAAAAGGAAGCAAAAGCAATTGTCTTTCCACAGATTGCTTGATAAAATTGCAGGAAAAGAAAGATTCCATCCATCCAAAATACTCAGTTACTGATATTGAAATTCATCCAACACAAATCTCCACTCTCTTGTCTCCTTCGCATCAGCTATGAAAGTTTTTACAGATAAATACGGGTTTATTTATTTTTCTTTCTGTTATTTTCTATTATACTACAGTATTTTATTATCTTATAGTATTTTACATTGCATTACAGTATTGTGATCACTTTTATATAAATATATTTGGGTGGAGTAACAAGTCATTTGCACTTCCATTATTTTTTTTCAAAGTTTTATTGATAAACAGATAGCAATGAGACAGTTTCAAATCAAATC
>NW_004524617.1:1482903-1515880 GCF_000260255.1 Octodon degus | reverse complement strand
ACTAGCTGGTTGGATCTATTCTCTACACTCTCCCCTGCAGGGATTGCAGGTGCAGGATTACACCTCAGGTGTGTATGCCAGGCCTGAGCTGTGCCTGGAGGGGGCAAGGTGAAATAGGAGGAAGAGGAAGCTCTCTGAACACACTTACGGGACCTGGGCTAGGACTAGGTCTGGGGCCTCAGGGATGGGGCAAAAATTCCTACTAGGCAGGCGGGGCGGGGGAGGCACTGCGGAGTGGTGGGCAGCGGCCAAAGGGGCTGGGAGAGGGTCTGGCCCACTCTGCGCCTGGGCTGGGACTGGTCCTGCTGGCGCAGGGTAGCAGGAAGCTCTCCGCACACTCACCGGACCTGGGCTAGGACTGGGTCTGGGGCTCCCGAAACTCTGCAGAAAATCCTACTCGGCGGGCGGGGTGGGGGAGGCACTGCGGACTGGTGGGGGGCGGCCCAAGGGGCTGGGAGAGGGCCCGGCCCACTCTGCGCCTGGGCTGGGACTGGTCCCACTGGAGCAGGGTAGCAGGAAGCTCTCTGCACACTCACCGCACCTGGGCTAGGACTTGCACTTCCACTATTATTATTAATTTTTTTTTGTATTCTAGGGAAGGGTCTACAGGGTGTTCAGGGTCTCACTACTATATCCCACTCATAGTGATCCGCCTGTTTACAGCCTCCCAAGAGTTAGGATTACATGCAAGCGCCACCACGCCCAGTCTCATTTGCCCTCACAACACGTACCCGGTTGCAGGGCCGGCATAGCAGGCCTGGGGATCAACCCCCCACCACAGGCCCCTGCGCCTACATGCAGGCATGTTAATCTGCTGAGCTATATGGCCAGCCCCATTATTTCTTGATATAGAAGTACTTTGAATTATAAGCATGTTTCCAGAATAAACTATGCTCACAAAGCAAGGTTCATTGTTAGTAATCAGTGACACACACATCAAAGTCAGCTGTTCATTACCATTGATTGGACTGAAAAGGTTTGCTATCACTGATAGTCAAACAGAAAAATAAACATTTTATAAAAGAGGTCATTTAAATAACCCATAAACAGTGGAAATATTGCTCAACATCATTAGATATAAATACTTACAGATAAATAATAAGAAGCATATTTTTTACCCACCTGAGAGGCTTAAACCAAAATGTCTGACCATCACATAATGAAAAAGATATGAAGCAATATTTACCTTTTAATATACTTACTATTTTATTTATTATAAGTGATATTTTATATCTGTTTTGAAAAAGTATATGTTAATACCTAAAAAGCTAAATATACTTAGACCTGACAACCAAGATATTCTAGGCCTAGGTATATAACCCATATAAAGGTAATATGGAATTCCTCACAATGATTAACATAGTTCATGTGCATAGCACATTATTTGAGGTATTTCCAAACTGGAAGGCAGATTTTTCTAAATATTAGGATTTATAGTTAAACTGTAGTTTATTCTTACAAAGTAAAGACACCCAGCCATAAAATTAATGAACTAATGCTATCAGCAGCATAAATGAATCTTATACAGTAAGTGAAACCCTCCAGTCACAAAATCATATAGATCATGAAATTTCATTCATATTGATCTCAACACATAGCAAAACTACTCTGCAATATTATAAATAAGCATAGAGGTAAACTTTGATGAGTGAGAAGATTTTGTGCATTTCTGCTGGTCTATGGAAAGAAGCAGTTAGTGCTTTGATTTGTTTTATCTCCTCCTTTCAATTGTTTCTCCTTTTTGTTTTCTTAATTGCTTATACCTATTTTTCTTTTTTCTTTCTTCTTCCAATATTACATGATATATCTGGTAATATGAATATCTGGCTGGAAGACAGCACTATTTACTACAACAAATACTGTGAAATTCATGTTAGTTTGTTAAGTGAAAATTTGTAATAACTTGTAATTTTTTCTGTTTTAATTCTAATTTGTACTCTGTTTTTTTTTTAAAGACTTAAAGAGGACATCCTGGTTACTGGTAACATAATATTTGAGTGTGCAATGATAGGTATGTGAATTTTGTGAAAAGTCTTCAAGTTACAATGATATGTGAACTTTTTCTGAATATTCAAATACAACTTTTAAAATGTCACAGTATAAAATTTAGAATGGACTTTTCCAGAGACTACTAGGGAAACAATGCTATTTATTTATTTATTTATTTATAAATGAATAAAAATTATAAAATAAAACAGAAATAATAAATAATAAAAACAGAATACTTTCACGAAACAAGATGATAGGAATTAAACAATGTTTGTTATACGGCATATTGTCATCTTTAAATTAACGTTTCAGATTACCAGATATAAGCATTACTGGTACAAGGACTATGGAAATCAGTGTGGAAATTCCTCAAAAAACAGGGATTAGGAGCTGGGAATTTAGCTCAATGGTAGAATGCTTGCCTAGGAACTCGGAAGCCTTGAGTTAGGTTTTGGGCACCAAAAACAAAAATAAGGCTCAAAAAACTAGGTTTAGGAGCCTGGGAGACAGGTCAGTGGCATAGCACCTGCTTGGCAAGCACAAGATCCTGAGTTCAATTCCCAGTACCAAAAATAAACAAAAATGAGACAGAAAAAGAAATTAGGATTAGAGGTTCTATTCAACCCAGCTATCCCCTCCTAGGTATTGTTCCAGAAGAACTAAAAACATTACATCACAGCAATATATGCACATACCCATGTTCATAGCAGTGTAATTTGACAAGGTTAAATCTTAGAAACAACCCAAATACCCCTCAACTGAGGAATGGATTAAAATGTGATATTTTTATACAATAGAGTATCACTCAGGGGCTGGGGAGATGGCTTAGTGGAATAAGCGCTTCCCCAGCAAATGCAATGGCTTGAGTTCAATCCCCTGTTGCACTAAAAAAAAAAAAAGAAAGAAAGACGAGTATCACTCAGCTACAAAAAAGATAAACTTGAGGATTTTATAGGTAAATGGCTAAAACACAAGACCATCCTCATAAGTGAAATATATCAGATCCACATGTATAAACATCATATTGTTTCCTTAGTATATAATTCTGTTTAGAAAGTATAGGAGCCTGGGAAGATGGCTCAGTAGAATAAGCACTTCCCTGGCAAGCGCAAGGGCCTGAGTTCAATCCCCTGTTCTGTCAAGAAAAAAAAAGTATTATAGTCAATGCTTATGTTCATAAGGACTATTGTTCCAAAACATTTGCTTATATTTCACTTATAATTTTAGGTGATGTGCACTGTTAGTCTGTATTTCACTTCATTTGACGAATTGAGCCTGAGAAAATTCATTGCATATTTAAGAATTCATAAAGCCAAGATAGAAGTCAATGCTAGAAATCTAGAGAATATATATTTCAAATCTACTTACTAGCCAATGCTCTAACTTGCACAGGTTATCTATCAATACAATTTTTCAAATCTAACAGGCACTGTATTTGGATATTTTGATAAAACTTCAGATTTCCATGTTCAATTTTCATTACAAAGATTTGAAGTGGATTATAACATTTTAATAGATGAATTAAGTACCAATTTTATATGTGTATTTAAACACACTAAAATTAAATTAAGCTCTAATTTCCCATACACACTGTTCAAAATTTAAGTGTTCTAAATAATGACTTTAGATAGTGGCATCCCTATTAGACAAATTTTTAGAAGAGGAGGAAAATATCTAATTTCTTAGTGCAATATTATGAGAGGTTCTGTAATAAATACAGATTTCATAAAAATGTATACATAAGTTAGGAAAAGAAAATAGGATGTTTTTCCAACAGATGGTGTCACCCTCATATAGTGGACCCTAAGGGATGTTGTAGTATTGCAGAAAACTCACTATAGAGATGGCCATTAGAGAAGAAATTGAAAATGCATGTGCAGCCATCTCAATGACCAAGGTTTCCCAAGTAGCAGTTCTCTATCCTCATCAATGTCTGGAAGCTGATGGCCACCACTTTGAGCATCTCTTGTAACTCATGATGCCAAAGTTAGCTTGTATTAACCTCATGGTGTTCCTACAAATTTAGTATAAAAATTATGCAAGTTTTTCTTTTCCTGAAGTATGTATACATTTTTTGGCAGACTATATCTACCGTATTTCCATTGTCCATGTATGAGTTTCATTTAAAGGCAAAACCATCATTACTTTGTTAGATCAGTTTCCTTATCTTCCCTTTGCTTATTGTGACACAAGAATTCACTCAAAAACTACAGTAATGTTTTTCAAGGTCATGCAGTAATTTTCTCCTATCAAATTGAGAGATTAAAAGAAAAGTCAGATCTGGCATTTCTAGCTCTGTCATTCACAAGCTATGTGAACTTGAATTTAACATCATTATGCAATGGCATTCTCATTTGTGATATAGAATTGATATTTCATACAAAGTATGTTCAAGTTGTACAATATAATAAACACACTAATATAATAGTAATAATTAGTGTATTATGAGCAGCAATTGACATTTGACCATGAAATATTTTACTACGTTTGAAGTTTATATATTTTTAAATGTATATTGTTCACCTGTACAAAATTAGAAACTACAGGGACATACATATGGTATGGTAGTGTATATGTGTAATTCTTGTACCCTGGAAGTAGAGTCAGGAGAATGTGAAGTTCAAGCTCAATGTAAGCAATTTTGCAATGTAGTGAGCCTCCATCTGCAAAAAATTTAAATGGATGGAGATGTAGCTTGTATGAAAGCCCTCAGTTCCAGCCATAGTGCCTCAAAAATATTCCACTTCCCTGTCCACATTCCCTGTCCATATTCTTCTTCATAAATAATATCTATTTATTAATTTGTAGGATTTAATATTTTATAAATTCCCCCTCACACACATTTAAGCCATAATAGGAGTCATTCTAAAATACTTGTCTGAACAAATAACTTTTGGGATATTACTTCCCTCTAATAAAATTTTTCCATTTATTTTAGTACTTTATTGGGGTTAACTGGAATGTGCTATTTTTCTATTATATTCTGTACAATGCTCACACACTCACTACTTAAAATTATCAATGCCATTAACAATAATAATGTACACAAAGATGTTATAAATAAATGTTTGGTAATATTATTTTCTACTTCTTATTCTCTTTTGTCACTGTTTTTTTTATTCTTTTTATACAGCATCTAGCTATGCAGTTCAGACTCATAATGTTCCTCCTGCCTCAGCCTCTCCAGTGCTGGAATTACAGGTGTGTGCCACCCAGCCCAGATTTGGAACCAGCAAAGCAAGCCTGTGGCTCTTGGGCTCCAGGGCCGGCATCTGGGATAGATCTCTGGATCTTGAGCTTGCCAGGCAGGCACATAGACCACTGTGCTATCTCCCCAGCTCTCTTTTGTCACTTTTGATATTATAATTGTAGGTAAAAGTAACTGCTGTAATACAGTGTTAAACTTCTTTATAATTTTAAATTGTATTCTTCTCAAAGTAATTTTGAGAGTCACATTTTTTAATCTAAGGTCATTCTCTAATTCAGAGAAAATCATACTTCTACTTAATAAAGTTGCATATAAGTTCCATTTTTTGCACCCTATCCATATATAATTAAATATTAGAAAGGACCTTGGAAGTTATAACTTTAGCTTACTACTCAGCTTGTAATCTCTTCTAAAACCTATTTCATCATATGAAATTCTAGTTTTCAATAAATGTTACCAATCAATAAGAGCTTCCTTCTTCCAAAACTCATTCTATTTCTAGAATACCCTAGCATAATAATAATATAAATAAAATAAGTACATATATAAAAATACCAAATATTCTTACTCATGTGTACCAACTGTAAGAGTTAATTTCATAAAAGTAGAGTAAAACTCTAGTAACTAGATGGAAGGAAGGGTAAAGGGGAAGGGAGATAAAAAGAACTTTGAGACAAAATAATATAAACAGAAGTATGAATGTTCTGAGCACAATATGGTGACTACATTTCACATCAATTTATTTTATCCTTTTTACTCTATAGTAAAAAAGATGAGGTCGTGATACATGAATGCACTAATTCCACATGATGAATGTAGTTAATGTATATTATAAACAGATTCTAATTTTTAAAAATACAGTAAATATAAAAATATTTTCCTTACAGGACAAACATGCAGTTTGAATGGTAACTACATGAAAGGCTTAGCACTGCACCTTTTATATCTAAAGCACTAAAAATAGCTGGATTTCTTTTTTTGTATACCAAACTAATTTTAGAGATTTAAAATACATTAAATATATATGGGCAATGAAGAGAAATTGGTGGAAAATTGAGATTTTAAAATAATATGTACAACACAAAAGTGAAGTAGAAGAGAGGAATTCAAAGCTGCTTTAGTACAAAGAAATGATGAATGTTTAAGGAGAGGAAAATGTCAAACTTCCTGACTTGGTGACTGTTATACCTTATGTGCACTGTTCCCCAGGACTCATCCAGTCGTAAGTGAGCTTTTCAGGAGTGGCTGGATCTAGGTTGCATAGTGCTGGAATCAAGGATGTGTTATTGGGTTTGATTCACAATGCAATGCTATCATTAAGGGAGTGAGTGCTACTTCCCCTTTGGGCAGGTAGCCTGGATAAGAGATTAGAGAGGGAAAGAAGTTCCCGCTTGTCCCTTATTTATCACTGCTTTCTGCTTTCTGTCTTCTGCTGGCATGCTCTACAATGCCACTCTGCCACCCTGTCTTGTCTTACAGTCAGCGAATTATGAAATGACACCTCTACAGACTGTAAGCCAAATATACTATTCCTCTTTTAATTTTGGGCATTGGGTACCTTTTTTCAGCTAGGATAAAAGTAAATAAGACAGAATCAGGTACCAGGAATGGGATCATCATTGTGATATTACTTGGTCATGTGGCTCGAAAGGCTTTGGAACTGGTTTGTGGGAATAGTTTGGAAAGGTTTTGGGAAGCGGTATGAAGAAGCAGCTCTGTAATGCCTTAATATGTACTTAATGGGAGATTTGGAGATACTTATCAGAGCTCAGGAGATCAGACTGTCAATAGAAATCATATTGATAAAGACATGACTTTTTAATGCACTTTGTACAGAGTCTTGCTGCACAGCTTGGACTCCTAGTGATCCTTCTGTTTTCAGCCTCATCAGTGCTGGGGTCGCAGGAGTTCACTACCACACCTGACCTTGGCTGGCTCAGCATGCCTGGGGGAAGGGCCAGCAAGACGTGTGGTGCTAGGATTGAACCCTGGTCCTTGAGCTTGCCTAAGCAGGCAATTAGTCCTTTGAGCTATCTCACAGGCCCTGTAAAGACATGATTTATGAGGTTTATAATGGAAAGGACTGCATTAGCTATTGGACTAGAGGCAACTTGTGTTGTGGCTTGGTGGAAAGTTTGAGTGACTGTTTTTTTTATATCCAGAGACTGCCTGAAACTGAGAGTATGGACAGTGGACTAATTAATCTTGTAGAATAAATTTCAATGTAGTTGAACATTGAGGTATGTCATGGCTACTGGTGGAGGTTTTTTGCCAGATGTATGTTGATAGTTGAGAGAAATGAGCCTATCAGAATGATTTAAAATATCCTCAGTTTGCCCAGAAAGGAAGCTCCAGTAGAGTTGTGGCCTAAAAGATGGAACAGAGGAGGAATTTGTAACTGAAAAGTCTACCAACAAAAAGTAAATTATTTCAGAAGGGAGGCAATATAGAAATAGACCTTAAGACATCATAAAAATAGGAGGACTCCACTCTATGAAGCCTCAAAGTTGCAAAGGTGAACACATTTGTTCTGAAAAGAAAGTACCTGAATACCATGTTCCAAAATGGGTATGGTCTTCAGAAGTTGGTCCTTGGAATTTGGTTCATAGACACTTGACCCTTACAGCCAAGAGCAAAGAATATCTAATTACCACTCCAGTTGTTGGCAGACTTTGCATCATCCACATGGTGTTCTTGAACCATTCACATGATGATGGTGCATGGTCTTGTGTGGATCCAGAATCCAACAGTTGTAGGATCAGTAAGGTTTCCTTCTGGATTGCAGGGGAAGGTCTGGAAGGCCAAGCAGTGGGCCCCTAAGATGGTAGTGTGTAAAGGTATGAATGTAAAGCCAATGTGCAGTGGAAATGCCATAAATTTGGAGAAATTAGAAGTATGGGTTTTCTGAGGAAATGTGTAAAGAGGGAGCAAAGTTGACCCAAGAGATAAGCCATGAAAGGTACAACTACCAGAAGTATTTTAAAAGAGAGGAGCCACCCAATGCCTGTGGAGTTCACATCTTGCCATAGATTGTCTTTGATGTTGGTCAAGGAAATATAGGAGTTAATATTTGTCCATTGGATTTGGACTTGCTTTCATCCCATTCCCATTTGTATTCTCCTATTTGTAACTTTTAGAATGGTGGTGTTTCCTCTGTGTCATTTTATTTGGAAGTGTTTGTTTTTATTTTTACAGGGCCCCACCGTTAAGAGTTGGCCTTAAATCAGAAAGGGAGACTTTGGGACTTAGAATTTTCAGTAATGCTGAAACTTATAGGATGCTGGCAACCCTTAGAAATGGACTAAATGCCTTCTGCATAAAGGATGTAGGTGATTCTTTGAAGTGGCCAAGGCAGAATGTTATGGTTTGTGTCTAGATGTCTTCCTAAAGCCTCATGTTGTCATAGCTGGGTCTTTTTTGAGATGCTTGGATATAGGTTTTGTAATGCTAGGACCATGGATATGTAACAGAGTTGGTTCATTGTGCAATTCTAGAATTAATGGTGTGAGTGCTGGCCCTTTGCCCAAGCACAGCTACCCGGATAAGATATAAGGAACAGAAAGGAATCATTGCTTATCACTTATTAGTCACTGCCTATAGGTTTCCTCCTTCTGCCAGCCTGCTCTGTGATGTCACTCTGGCATGTCATCATGGCTTAAAGCCAGTCAGTTAAGAACTGCCACCTCTACAAACTGAGCCAAGTAATCTTTTCCTTTAAATTGTGGGCTCTGGGTACTTTTTTCTCAGAAAAGATACAAAGTAAATAAAATAACCATTAAACATTGGATATATGCATCAAATTATGCTATGCCTCATAAATATGAAAATTAGTAGCTGTTAGTTAATGTTGTAATATTTTATTACTATATTCAACTTTGTTTTTTGGTATTGGGGATAGAACTCAGGACCAGGCTTGGGGAGATATCTCAGTGGAATAAGTGCTTGGCTGGCAAGTGCAAGGTCCTGAGTTCAATCCCTGGTAACACACAAAAAAGCAACTCAGGAACTTGATCTTGCCAGGCATGAATAAGTATGTTTTCTACTTTATTAGCTACCTATAATATTGGTCCTGTTACAACCTTTATATTAAATATGGGAAAATTATCTAAGAATGGGTAAGTTAGTTGCTCAAAGTTACATTATAGATAAAGGATAGAATAAGGAGAATCTATATCCAGAGCTTCTATTCTTGTTTTGAATAAAGAGATCTCCCTTTTGTTAAGTCTAAATTTCCTTCTTGAAATCACATTTACCTAAATGTTCATTGTTTCATTTAGCCATCCAACAAGCATTACTGACCACCTGCATCTGACTCTGCATTCAAGAATTCATATGAAAAATCTCCTGCTAGTAAAAGGGGAAATCATATGAATTAAAACTGGAAATTTAGATACATTGTTAATGCTAACACAGAGGCATAATTATACAACAGACAAAGCTTAAAGAAGACAGTGATCATTATTGGATAGAATGGCTGATTGCTTTGAAGAAAATATGAACTGAATTTTCTCTATGCTGCAAGAAGCATTACAAGTAATGCTTCTGATTAAAAGTAGTGTTATGAAGATGTGGGGACATGTAGAGTACAAGAAATAGTTTGTATGAATGGAATACGGCTTGAAATATACAAGGAAGCTAGTAAGAGACATTCCTGCAAATTAGCAGGGATCATGTCGTAAAAGATTGTGTAGGCCAAACTGTTTTGACTCTGTAGAGAATGGAAAGTGACCCAGACTTTAAACAGTTGAGAAACTATTGAACATGCTCTTGAGAATCCATACTGATTCCAGTGTGGAAATTGGCTAGAACAGGAAAAGAACAGAGGGTAGAATTCCCAAAATATTTTTATACATTACCATGGGAAATGGTAACAGGAAGAAAAATGAAGCAACGAAGAGGGATATTCTGAGGGAAAGGATGCAGATGAATCTACGAGGACTCCAGGCTTCTAATAGAGGTGTTATGCTGAATGCTAGTGCTGTAACAAAAGCGGGGTGGTTCTATCAAGGACGCAGGTATAGGAGACATGGCACAATGAGTTCAGTTTCACTTTGTTGAATATGAAGTGCTTCTTGGACTTCAAAGGGCACAAAGCCAGAAAACAATAACGAGAAACACGGATTTACGACAGGTAGGGGTAGAAGACTTCTGGAGTTAGCAATCTCTACCTACTTTTGATAATGTCAACTTTTAAAGAAATGCAGAGAAAAGCTATTGTGTTCTCCACATGATAATACTGTGCACATGCCACCTCTTTCATTAGATTTTTCTCAAAATGAAAGAATTTCTTTGTTCTATAATTGTTCTTCTGAGGATACCTCCCCATTCTACAAAACTCAGTCAAAATATTGTTCCAACCTTGGATCTTTAATATATTTCAGGCAAATCAGCACAAAACACATGATTAGTTCTTTTATAATATAGATATATGGCTGTCAAATATTGAATACTTTTACTAGCCATCTGTATCTATATCTCACTTCTTGGTTTAATATCACACTGGTGCTCAAATAAGCTAAACCATGCATCCTATCATGTATGTCTCTGTCTGTCTGTCTGTCTGTCTGTCTGTCTGTCTGTCTGTCTGTCTATTTACCTACCTACCTATCTATAGCACAGGAATGCATTCATATATAGCCATATACAGATCCAAGCACCACATGCCATGCCAGCCCCACTCTCAGGGTAGGCTGAGCCGGCTAAAAAAATAAAAAAGATGAGAATGTAAAATGACATTATAACTTAATAGGGAATTGCTATAAACTTGCTAATGTAAGGTAGAAAAGAGAACTCTTTAATAAAAGCTTCTATAGAAAAGAACATTATACAGTACTCAATAAAAATTTCAAATACCCCCATTTTCTGATAATGTGTTTTAAATAAAAGAGCCATATCATATATATTCTAGCTATGTAGCATGTAAATCAAATAGTAGGAATGAATATATTATAAAACATTCTCGACCAATCTTCTTAGGAATAAGATTTACTTTATCTATGAATATATCACAAGAGGCTATGCAAAATACTTTAAGGAAATCAAAATGTATTAGATATAATCCCATCCTATGAATCAGTTACTTTATCATATTCACTAAGAAATTTATCTCAATGCCAAAATGTACTTATATAAACTGTTTAATGATAGTTGACATAGAATTAATATTCATGTATTATATTGATTTCATGAAAAATATTTTAGTTCTTAGAGACCTTTCTCCAAAAATTATTCTTTATTTAACAAAAGTGATTGTTAACTTCATGAGATGAATGAGCAACTGTACAGTATAAATGACCTCTTACTTACATTATTCCAGATTTTGCTTTATTACCATCTTTTCCATGATACTAGTCTTGAACATCAAAGTTTAAACATCTTTCTTTCCTTTTACTTTTTTGCTATACAATTCAGTTAATTTTGAACTAATTTTAACCTTATAGTACCTCCATGCACATTTTAAATTTGGTTTAAAAGTGTCTCTGAACTTAGTGAACTGTAACCTAACAAGATGTACAAACAGACTCTAATCTACACAACAAGTAGTTGAGTCATAGCCAATCACAAGCAGCTATGCAGTTAAATAAACCATGTTAAACTTAAAAATGCAGGGCTTATAATCCAGCCACGCTGTACTTTACTTCTATTTGCTGTGTGGCATTCCTTTCTGTGGAGGTGATCCTAAGTTTTCCACTGGGTGGAACATAGCATTCGGTACGCTGATTAAGATTGCTAAAGAATTGATCCAAACAAAGCCAATTAACGTCTCTGAAAGAGAAGGTGTTGTGAACTTTCTGTTTTAACCACTAATTGGTTTTCTAGTGGTTTTATGGTTTATGTCTAGAATATCCATAAAAAGTTCTATGTATTTAGAACAGGTCTTTTGGAAAGTGATTATAACATATGGGTGCTATACTCATTCGTGGAATGGTCTCTTGATAAGTTCATAGCTACCACTGACTTTAGGAGTTTGAGGTGTTTGTATGTGGAACATCACCTGGAAGGTACTATGTATCTCTCGGGTTCCTATTTTCTTTGCTTCTTGGGCACAGTAAATGGAGGGAGCATCTTTCCTCTCCTATATGTTTCCACCATGATGATTTGGCCTTAAAGTTGGCCAAACATAAACTGAAACCACTGGAAAATATCAAATAGACAAATGGCTCTTTGTTTAAATGGAGGGCATCAGGTATTTATTCCAGTCATGGGAAAGTTACTAATACAAATGCTTTGTAACAGGGGAGTGGGTTTGTTGCCATGACTATCTGATCACATTACTTAAAAACATTTCAAACTGGTATGCAGTAGAGGTTTGGAAGTACAGGCTAGAACATTGCTAGAATGCTATAAACTGAGCTTAATGGGAGATTCTAGTCAGAGCTGAGATCTTCCCAATAATGACATAAACTATGTTGAATGTTGACACACATTAAAATTATGAGGTTTCAGTTAGGAATAAGAATTCTATTGAAAATTGGACTAGAAACTATGTGTATCAAATTCTGGCACGGGACTTGTCTATTTTATCTGTATCCTGAGACTCTGAAGATTAAGAACAGTGGATGAATTGATCTAACACAAGTTTCAAGACAGCCAAACTTTCAGGTTGCAGCATGGTCACAGTTGGATGCTTTTAGGTAGATTTACTGAGAATTAATGGTGAAAGTAAATGCAAATTTTTTGAAAAACTTAAAAGCTTGGCCAACACTGAACTACCTGTAAAGTTATAACAACTATATGTATGGTTGCTATGAGTTTAGCACTACTAAAGAGAAGCCAAGTACATTGTACAGGGATAGAAAGAAAGATAATTTGAAGGTATCTCTGGAAATGACTAGATACCTTCCATCTATAGGGTCAAGGATATAAAAGTTAAATGAAATACTTTGCTTTGAGAAGAGAGCCCTGTGGTTCCTTGTTCATTCCAAGGTACCTAGGTACTGTAAATCTAAGTTCAATCATCCATGCACTCAGAGGCCTCTGAAGCTATGGTGGAGGGGCGTACTCTTTGAAGTAGGGTAGTACTTGGCATAATCCACGTGGTGCTGGCAAACAGAATGCAACAATGTGAGGTATAGAGAGAGACACCCAGATTTCAATGGAATGCCTGAAAGGTCAAGTAATGTACCCCTGTGGTTGTGATGCATGAAGCTCTAAAATAAATCTGGAGGTACAGTGTAGTCTCAGAAAGTTGAAGATAACAGGAACTTGGATTCTTGGTTGAGAAAATCCACAGGAAGTGGCCAGAGCCAGCCAAGGGAAAGGTTGTGTGAGCTACAACCAGGAAGGCAACAGGGGCTCCTTCTCAAGACTTTTGAACTTCACAACTGTCCACAATTTGTCCTAAATGTTTGACCTGGAGCTAAAGACCTAATTTTCCCTCCTCTTTGGTCGTAGGCTAATTCGAATTCATAGTAAGTGCCTGCCTGCAAGAGCAACCCCTCATATAATATTTTTGAATTCCAAAACTATAATCCAATTTACCTTCTTTCAATTTCTTGAAGATATCACACTTGCAACATCCACCTTTTTCTCTTGGCTCTTCCTCTGCCACTATCTCTCTGTCTCTGTTTCTGTCTCTGTCACTCTCTCTCCCCCCTCTCTCCTCCTTTCTCTCTCTCTCTCTCTCTCTCTCTCTCTCTCTCTCTCTCTCTCTCTCTCTCTCTGTTTCCATAAACATATACTAAATATCCTAGATTGAAAATGATTTTCCTAAGCCATCAATCCATGTATTCCAAATTCAGTTTCTGTCTGACTAACTTGCTGTTACAAGCCCAGTTCCTTTTCTTCAGAAATATATTGTTCCCAAAGTAAAATATTTGTTCATGTTTGTAAATGTTTTAATGATGTCTATTTATCTAGTTTCAAGTACCAATTTAAAATAGTCATGTCTAAAGTGCATACCATGGTGACCATGTATGATAAGAAATCAGCATTTGACTTCAAAAAAGTACACTGAGAAATGATTAGTATTTCCCTGAGAGTTAAAGGAAGGTAGCAGGCTTTCAAATTTTCATTCTAACAAGGGATCTTAGTTGCATTGTTTTTTCACTCTTTTACTAGTAACCTTGAAATATTCCTAAGAGTATTATAAGAATGTAACAAGTACTTTGTTTAAGAAATGAAAAAATTGGGATTCAAGATGTAAATTTATATGTCAGTCTCCAGGACTGAAGTCTATACATAAGTTATCAACTTCAGGTCTATCTATTTCTCAGAAATAGTTTACTAGCACCATTGTCTATAAATGAGGCTTGTTACATTTTCATATCTTGAAAACCAATAAAGTTCAAGACAAAACTCTTAGGTATGCAGACATTGCAGGGAGAACTTCTTAGACAAAAGAATTAATTTTTAAGACTCTACTTTTCAGAGTATCCTTTAGGAGGTGTGAGTATATTAGAATCCATAAGCATATATTTTGACCTTTTACTACACATTCTAAAAATGACTTAAATTTTTCAAAGTCAGATAAATAACACAATGCCATAAAAATATAGTTTGTAGAACTAAATCAACACCTATGTAGATGGGAAAAATTTTTGCTTCTATCTTGAGATGTTAATAATGTGCTTCTCAAGACAGGCTACAAGGCAAACACATATAATCTCAGCTGTTTGGAGGAATCTCAAGTTAGAATCCAGCTTGGGTAATTGCGCAAGATGTTCTCTCAAAAATTACATATATGCATCTGAAGTAACTTTGTGCTTTCTGAATGAGACAAATTACATTAAATAGAGGACTTCCTCTTCTAGTTTCCCCTATTTGTAGTTCTTTATTAAAAAATAACTGTTTGGGAAATTATTCCTAAAATTTACTTGGAACTAGAAAAGACTTAAAGTTCAACATATCAATACTTGATGAAAAATATCTGTTTCATGTTATGCCTAATTTGTTTGATATGCAGACAGATAGTGAGGTTAAGGTTAACAGCCTAAGTTGTATGGTAATAACAGTAAGCTTGTCTTCTGGATGGTTAAAAACCTAAGCTTGCAGACCAATATTAGAGAAAAAGGAAGGCTGCAAGGAAAGCCAGCGTTTTGGCCCTAGCCTTACAAGGTCAATTAAGACTCAGGACATATGAGAACTTGTACTGTAACGTCATGTAACTCAGTAGTGTCCCAAATTTTCTGATCAAGGAGATTATGGGGCCAAAGAGGAAAGTGATCGATGATGTAGAGTGTGCCTAAGGAGAGTCACATGGAGAGAAAACATTCTCAGGCTTTCACAGAGAGCACATTGGCCAAGCCATGGCCGTGACTCATCCACATGGCTGACACTGACAAAGGATCTACAATCTGAGGTACAGGATCTCAGGATAAATCCTGAGGGGATTTCACTGACCTTATCAAACCCAAAAGCTGCAACTCTTGTTGCATAGGTCCTGCTTTACCTTGGTCTTAACCATCCAGCAGAAAAGTATAAAAACGAAGTATAAGAAGTAAAGCCATGCTGTTATGTTGAGCTGTAGGGAACTCAGGTCAACAATTTCTGACATTGCCAGTCAAGCAGAAGACTCAATACTATTATGGGCTACTGGACTCTTTTAGAATATTTTGCTGAGTTAACACACTTATAATATTCAAATAATGGAACTAAACAAAAAAGGGGATACAGATGAATGACCATTTTGTATCTGTGTATTCAAAATGGTTAGGATAGATATATAGTTACATTCTCTTAATGAATAGAAGGATTTGTTGTAATAGTGTTTGTAAATAGGATATCATGTCTGCATCTTGTACAGCAAATAATCACTATGAAGGGAGTATGCAATGTGTTAATTATTGAAACTGTCCTACCAATTTGATTTGAACTGTCTCATTGCTATTTGTCTCTCAATAAAATTATGGAAAAAATTTTAATAAAAAAATAAAAAATGACTGTTATATTTGAGAGCTTCTGATGGCATTACAACAGATGGGACAAAAAGAGATCAAGGCATTTCAGTGACATGGGAAGCCATGGTATAGAAAAAGAAAATATGGGAGAAATATTCAATATTGACAGTTCTTGGGAGAAGAAGATATAGGTGACCAGAACTTGTTTCAATACAAATCTAGTTTTCATATGAGTTCCATAAACATATTTTTTCTTATAATTCTTCCATTTCCTTCTATCAAACTCTCTGAAACCATTATGAAACATAACTTACAGATTCCAAAGCAAACACGGAATTTTTATGACTTTCCCAGGGTATTTGTGTCATTGTTAAATAGGTCCTATAATATATTTGTCTGTAATGTTTTATATATTTTCCTCAACTCTTTTTTCTCCTGTATTTTCTTGCTCTTCCTTTTAAAAATTATACTAGGTAAGACAAGATTATATTACTTGTTTTTTTTTTCTTTATTTATGTGTGTGTGTGTGTGTGTGTGTGTGTGGCCAGCTCAGCCCACCAGAGTGCGGGCTGGCTGGCATGTGGTGGCTGGGGGATTGAACCGTGGTCCCTGGGCTTTGCTAAACTTGTTCTAAGTAGGTGCTCTAGACCACTGAGCCATCTCACCAGCCCGAAGATTATATTACTTGTTAAGAACCTAACAAATAATCATTTTTCTTTTAAATTCAAACATGAATATAGAATTCCAGAGCAATTCCAATTGTTGATTAAATTATTATGAAATTCAAATAGAGATTCCTTTGGAATTGAATATGATGAAATAGGAAGGACATAACTGGAGTGTTTTCTCTACCTAATTTCTTCCTAACATTTCCTTTTAGATACTAGACTAGTGTGTTTAAAATCAGGGACCAGTAAAGATCTAGGTTGATGCAAAATGAGAAATTCAACAGGGGAAAGTAAATTTCAATGGTGAGGCCTGGAGGGAGTCACCAACACTCATCCAAGGGAAGTCAATTATGGGCAACACACATTGATTTATGTGTATTAAGCATAGTTAATGCATCAACAACTCTTTTAGTAGATAACATTGGCCTAAAGAAATAAAAGCAGCAAGTAAGGTTAAGAAACAAAGAAAGAAGAAAGCAAGCAGGATAATGACTAAGTGACTATAGAAAAGATTCAGCCCACCACTCCCAACTTATCCTAAGATCTAATTTAGTAACATCTATGAGTTTTAGGCACTAGTTTTCAAGATTACTCATTCCCCTAGGTATCACTTTAGAACCCTTACATTGTAAAGGTAGCTTTGCTAGGTCATCTAGTGGCAAAGGTTTCCACGGCCTATGTCCTGCTCATTTTGATTAGAAATTTTGTAGGAATAAAATTTCTACCTTACTGTATTTTAAAGCCAATTACCCCTCTAAACAATTCATGCTACACAGACTTCTTTCATCATTTCTTCAGATTTCTGGGAAATTTTGATTAATAGATTTTTGCTTACTTGTAATTATATGCTACTATTATATCAGAATGATGGTATTTAAAATAGAGTACACTAGCTGATCAGAAGCATCCATGTGGGTATATGCAATATAAATGATCATATATTTGATGACATTACTATAACAGATGTCATAAACCTTTCAGATCTCTGTAATTTCATTCAATATTAATTAAAATGTGTTACTATTATATAATAAATGCTTGTTTGTAGCAATGCCCAATATAATACAAGAGCTTTGCTTTTGTCATTTAATGATGGAGATTGAGATAAGGTTGTTTAAGCCTGGTAGCTTAAAGTAGTAATGTGTGAAAATGACATTTCCCAGGAAGGAAAAAAAAAGCATTTCACACAAAAAGAAAACAGAGTTAAGGCTTTAAGAAACCATGTGATAGTTTAGCTTGGAGAAACTACATTTAGAACTACTTTGGCCTGATAAAGCCATTTAAACCTACACTGATTAAATAATTTTGACATGTCAGAGTTTTGGTTTCTGTCTGTCACAAAGGAAAAACAGGCATTTGTTGGGAAAATGAGTGCCTCAAAAGCAAATGATTGTGTTTTTCTTTAATGTTGATATATATATATATATATAGATAGATAGATAGATAGATAGATAGATAGATAGATATAGATATAGATATATAGATATATGGATATATATAGATATATATAGATATATATAGATATATATATCTATATATACATATATATCTTTGTTAATTTTTTTACATAATCAGTTTAGAAGAAAAACATTAAAACCTTCACATTATTATTAAGATATACTAGCTGTGCTTCCAAAAACACATACACTATTATTTAGGATGGGAGAAGACTTGAAAGGTTAAATACCTACTCAAACCAAATTTTGTCACATGAACCTCTTGCTATCCTTGCATCATTTCTTTATGAGCAGAATATTTTTATGGAGAGAAAGAAAGCTCCTATCGGAGAGAGGGACAGGAGGGTCCCCGAGCAGGTTGTCCCCAAATCCTTGCATCTTGATACAACTGAAGGCTTACATGAATAAATATAATGAAGGCATCCAATTTCTTGTCATTTAATCAAATGTGGTTCCTTTATTAAATATTTTTGTCCTACCTTACACTGTTGGTTTGATGAGAACATGACCAATATTTCTTAGACCAGTTCTCTAATATATGTAATTGAGTTGTAGTAAAAATAAATGAATCTTCATTGGTGCATTTTCCAAAACCTCAAAGACCAGTATGAAGAAGCAGTGTAAGTTAATGGAAAGAAAATATGTGCACATGGGAAATAATTTATATTATTTCTGTAAATAAATTACACTCAAATATTCACAAAGAATCGTATTCTAAACTGTCTTGCTATATTTTGAAGTTGCAATTAAATAATTTAAAGGACCTGTAAAGAAAAAAATCTTACCTTAAGTTGTTCTTCCAAAGCAGCGGTTGCATGATCTCCACTAGCTTCATCAACTACTACCACCATGTGAGTGAGAGAATTGACTCTCACTTGCTCCTGCTCTAGATCTTCTTGAAGTACCTGAAAGATAAAATTTTGCAAAAAAGATGTTAACCATCTAATTGATTAGTGGAAATCATTTCTCTCCAGATGTATGTGCTTTACTTCTGCTGTGTGTAGGATAATATCTCTTGAACTACACACATTTTAAACAAATTTGCCACTACAGCACGCAGCATAATTTGCATTTTCTATTGCCAGTTAAATTGGAAAGTATAAAGAGAAACCGAATTGGCAAAATGAAAAAGATTAAGTAGAATTTTGTTTTGCTATCTCACAACACCTCTGCTTTTCAATGGCTTAAAAAAAGAAAAGACCAATACCTCTGTCCTCTTTAATCTTTTCTATTTTATTGAAATTCTCTAATACCACAGAATTAAAACAGATTATCTTGACCCAACATCATCTCTGCTACTTTTCCTATGTTTTATGGTTGTCTTCATTAAAAATTTTGTTTTCTACCTTACTTTGCCAACTATCCCATAGAATAATCTGTTTTAGTTAACTAACAAGTTTCAGCTTCCTAAATCCAATACCTATTTTTTTTTTTGTTGGTACCAGGGGTCAAACTCTGAACCTTGCGCTTGCCAGGCAAGCACTATTTCCACTGAGATATCTCCCTGGTCCAATGCCTATTTTATTTTTTTGGAACCGGGGATTGAACTCAGGCCCTTGAGCTTGCCAGGGAAGCACTTATTCCACTGAACCATCTCGCTGTTCCTCCAATACCTATTTTTGATAGCACTTTACATGACATTTTGATTACTACACTACTTGACCACTCCTTTATTATTTCTATTCTCTTCCTCTAGGCTTCATGTGCCACCCTCTTCTTATTAGCCTTCTACTAGACTGTGTCCTGCTTTTTCACATTTATGCTGATCTTCTACTCCAAATATAAATCAGATGTCATGCTGCTATAGAAAAACGAATGGGGCCAGCAAGATAGCTCAGCAATCTAAAGCTCCTTCCTTGGCAAGCTTAAGCAAGCACTCAAGGACCATGGTTCAATCCCTGGCCCCACATGCCATGTCAGGCCCACCCTCAGGGCAGGCTGAGTCTGCCACAAAAAAAAAAAAAAAACAGAAAAGAAAAGAAAAGAAAAGAAACAATAGAATAGCATCACTTAAATAGAGAAATCCAAATCCTTTACATAGCATACACTATCTACTACCCGCTTATTTCACAAATCTAACTACACACTATTGTTGCCCTTCCATACTACATTTCAGATATCTTTACCTTCTCTCTTCAGTGAATGAGTCACTCTTTCCTTTGCTTGACTTGCTTTTTTTTTCTCCAGCTCTTTATATAATCTCTCCTTATAATTCAAGACTAGGGTTAAGTGTCAGCTTTCTTGGGAGACTTTCACGAATATGATCCTCTAAAGTTTCTCCCTAGTTATTTTCTATTTCTATCACCTCCTTAACCGTAATATTGTCACTGCTCAAATCTTTCTGCATTACTTTAGTCATTTGTTATTTTCTTCTAGGACTGGACCCTAATATCCACTGGAACAGAGATATTTTCTGATCTGGTCACTCTACATATTCTAAGCAAATAAAAGTCAAACAATTACAAAATGAGTATTATCATGCAGGTAGGGGTGGTGACAATCTACACAGATGAATTTGGTCCTTTGTGATTACACAAATATTGCAATATAGTAAAGTTGTTAGTATAATTACAAGTGTACCAACCTTTGCAAAACAAAATAACATTTTTTTGTTAACTGAACCGTGGGACAGAACCACAATTATTGAAATTCTTGCTTTCTAACTTACAAACGTGAGACTGAAAAACTAATTATTTTCTTTAATTAAATAATACTGTGAATTGGTGCTTGCAATTATTTAAAAAAGCAGGGCCAGCCAGATAGCTGAGCAGACTAAAGCACCTGCTTAGGCAGAGTGCAGCAGCAGGGGTTCAATCCCCAACACCACAAGCCATGTCAGCCCTGCCCCTGGGGCTCACTGAGACTGCGATTGAGACTGGGTGTGGTGGCACACTCCTGTAATCCCAGGGCTTGGGAAGCTGAAAACAGGAGGATCACTACGAGTCCAATCTGTGTAGGGAGATCTTGTAGATCCTGTACTAAATACATAAAAAAAGAAAGTATAGTGTTCACTTTGGAGGAAAGATAAACAGGTGCTTATGGAAGAATGAATACAGAATATAAAGGGAGCACTAAAATGGTTTGGACTCTGAGCACACAAGATGTCCAGCCTTGGATCTGTAGTTCAAAACCTTCCTTCCCCTGCCAGCAGAATTAGTACTTGGATTTCCTGGAATAGATACTTAAAGGTTCAAATGAATTATTTTTCTTCTTAGAATATCTTTTCAATAATATAAGTTAGAAGCAGCATATGTGGGATGTAGATGGCCTGCCATTTTCTAGCAATGCTGCTTTCTCCTTATAAAGCAATGATGTTCACACATAAGTTCTCAGTTATTCAAATGTTATAGCAAGTGTAGGAGGAACTTACTATACGGCTATATCACAACCTTAAATATGTGAGCATTTTTATCATAAGGCTTAATTTTCAAGCCTCAGTACTTTAAAGCCCTGTAAAAATTACTTCTTTTTACAACTTCTCTAGATTTTCATGCTACATTTTCAGGTAAAGCAATTTAGGATAAAATGAGTATGCATTTATTTTTTGTGTGTGGAGTCTATAGTGCCTCTCACATTCCAGAGCTCACACCTGGTTAATAACTTTCTGCCATGAGGCCTGAAATGGAAACATTAACATTCAGAGTTGTCCTTGACAATCATGTGAAGTCTGTGTTTCCTGAGTTACATAAGCTAGAACTGAGAACATTTTAAGTTGGTCAGCTGCAAATTTCAAGAATGATTAAAATAATAATTCAGTTACCAATGTATTATCAGTTATTGATGTCTTCAACTTAGTCAATTATTTTTCCTACTATATGACATGGAAATTTTACATGGAATTACAAATATCGAAACTACTGAGAAAGGCCATACTAATTGTGTTTTTATATGCAAATTATTTTCAATATATTGTAGTAAAGGAACATGACATTTGAGTCATGAAATACTTATTTCCAATTCACATTGAGTCTCTGTAGAGCATACTTATTCAAGTGTACTATTTATTTTTGTGGTACTTTATGTCTGACTTTGTTTGGCCTACCTATTTCTTCTAGAATCTGAAATGGTATTTTTGCTGTATTGATCAAGTATTTACATTTTGTACTTTTGCAGAAGTTTTAACACTTTAGAGTGTCACTAAACATAGGGATGAATGGATCGTTTTAAGATCAAATACAAGAACCATCCAGCTTTGGGATGAAGAAAGAGAAATGGAAGAAGAGAAGGGCTCTCTATAGTGGTTGAATTTTTCTGGAGTCTTACTACCAGGGTACATTAGCACACACATTACTGAGTTAGTGTTTCTTCCATAACTGTTCTCTTCTTATATGTTTTTTTAAAAATTCTATCTCTTCTTTCACTGCTAATCATGGATTGCATTATAAAAGTTTAAAGAGACACTTACTCTGTAGACTTAGTAACTGCAAGATAGACAGTATAGTAATATTTCCTTTTTGCTCAGACTTCAACTCTAAATATATGTATTGGTGAACATCAAAGCATTAACTAATTTCTCCAATATCATTAACAGGAAAACGACTATACAAAGTTCATTGTGCAGAGTCTGTTTATTGGAACGTAAATCTTAAAAGTAATCAAAGTGTTAAATATAAAAATGTAAGTTAAAAAGTTAAATCCATTTGCCAACCTGGGTGCCTTTATCACTAGGATAAAGAATGTCTGTCTTACCTATTTGAGAGCATGGATTCTCAAGACTACTAATTTCTTTTAAATCCACTAAAGTTTTATTAGCTATTTTTAATTAAAATTTCAGTTAAATATTGACTTTTTTTGGATTTGGATCTCTCACAGCTAGATTTTTGTACAATGGAGATTTACTGTTATTTGCTAATTAAGCCTGAAATATGAGTCAAATTATTTCCAAATATAGATGTATCCCTAGAGAAAAACATTTAAATTTTGTCTATCAGAAGGAAATACATTTGAACTAAAGTGTTATAACATATGTTTGTTAAAATATTTTCCTTCATTGAAAGCCTACAATTTATGAAAATGTATATACACATACTAGCTATTTTTATTATATTTTCCTTCCCATTATTTCTATGGAGTAATGCTTTCATAACACTTATCAGATTTTTTAAAGTCTGTCATGCTTCTAATTAAATTTCTATACCATTATTAGATAGATACAAATGTCAGCGATATTTGTTCTCTAATGTCAAATAGTCTTTTTCCTTATGACAAGAGAAAAGGGCAACAGTGAAATTTAACATTAAAAATGTTTAGGTTTGACAAACTTGGATTTTGTTATACCTCTGTGAATTCTTTTACTTCAAATAATTCTCTAGTTAAATGTTCCTGACCAAATTTGTTACTCCCTTAGTACATGATTCCAATTTTATGATTTAAATAAGACTTTTCTTCTATGTCCTTCAAATGCCATCACAAATACTGAATGTTTCTTTCTCTCACCCAGTTCAAGTTGGTTTTCATAAGGCAGCTTTGAGCTATCACTAGAGAAAGTCATTTAGAGTTTTCTCTAGAAATATGTCATTTATTTTTCTTAGCATACATGTGTAATGATGTTCAGAAATTAAAATATGCAAGTATTTAATGGTAGGGAATTTGAGATTTTTACTTTAGAGGTGAAAAGAATAAGTAATAAATAGATAGGACAGTAGAAAACATGACAAAGTGAGTCTGTGGTATTCTCTATGGAAGGATAGAAAATGTTTCCTTTGCCCATAGTCTAGATTCAGCTGCCTGAAGTGGGAAAGGGCACTTGACTTTGTGAATTGTTTATTTTACTACTTTTCCCACATCAAAGAACAATGAAGTAGAAATTATCAAGATTTTCAGGTCTTGGGAACCACACTCCCCCCTGTACTCACCACCTGGAAACACAGAACATTTGTTCTGCATGGATTGTCAGATCTATGGCCTCCAGAACACTTCAAAACGTGTATAATTAGAAAGATGCTTAATTACAATAATTAAGTTTAAGTAGTGTGCAGGTTTCAGCTCATGTCAACAAACGTATGCAGAGAAAAGACTGATAAGAACAAAAGTTCTATCAAACATATATTTGCAAAGGCTCTTTTGAAATCAGAAGAGTTTCTAGGAAGAGCAATTAGTCTAATATCTAGGAAAGTAATTACTTACAAAACCTGTCTCAGTAACAAAAAAAATCTCAAGACATTAATGATCAAGTATCCAATGCAATATATCAGAACATGGATTTATTTTTACATAAAGCTTATAATCTAAATCAGAAAGTGTTAAGATTTCCTACAAAATGATGGTGAGACAGGAAATTTACCCTCCTCATCTTCTTTTTCTCCTATACTTTATTTTCCCCTTCTGTATTGTCTCCACACTGGACCAGACTCTGTATCCCCTGCTGCCTTTAATGAAATGATCTGGAAATGATGTTCAATTTTATTTTCAGTCAAATATGCACTTTGCTAAGCCTGGGTGGTCACAGTATTGTCTAATTTCCCATGAGTATATATTTATGGCATATAAATCGTTGTAAATGCACCAAATATTTTAAATAAGGTTCCCCAACAGGTTCTCCTAGTTTGGTATCCACTTCCTTAAAAGTGATTACATAGTTTTATTAGTTTCCACACCAGAGTCCATTGTTTTTATCTTTGTATTAAAAAATGATTGTTTATGTTTCTGCAAAATCCGAAGCTACCAAAGGAGGGTGATGTTTTCTAAGAGACCACTTCACTGAGGAAAACTGAATGATTGTAAAAGCATTTAATGCTTTCCAATAGCATAAAGAAGGCTCAGTAAATAAGAAAAACTGTTTTTAAAACAGAGCAAATGATGTACCCATAAATATTTCACAGTATAAATGGAAAAGTATATAGTGTGAAGTATACTGACCAAATCAGCACATATTTATAGAGAGAAAGTATAAGAATAGTCAAAGATGTAGCATCTGAAGGCCAGATTTGATTTCTGGATGTATCATCCAGTCAGGTGACCTTGAGAAAGTTTTTAACCACGGCAAGTTTGGGCTTTCTACTTTGCAAAATTGGGATGAGTACCTTTTGAGATGGTTACGATGCTAAGGTAGAACAACTCGGCATTTTGTCTGGTACAGAGTATGAACTCAAACATTAACATCAGTTAGCTTTAAACCTTTTATTTAGGCATACTCAGGTCAAAGATGTTAACTAAGACTGCAAGAACCCAATATTTCCCCAACTCATCCTTATCTAATGAATTCTGATCACTATTATTTGATAAAGCTAGTAAATGGTGAAAGGGAACGTGGTTCTGGTAATTGAGAAAAAGAAATGCTAAAGTTACAGTTCAGATTTGGAAAAATATATAATTAGTTCTGGGATTCTGTAGCCTGAGAAGTTCACTTGAGTTCCTAGTTTTAAATCCTCAAAATATGCTTAACCTGGCAAATTTGCACACATGAAATTAACAAAAGTAGCTTTAAGTTTACACATCAAATGGTAAACATTGCTGAAAAATTAGTATGTGCTGAGGTATTTCATGAAGCAAAAAGGATAGACATTAGTGTCCAAGTGATGCCCCTCAGAGCTTCAATTCATGTGTATGTACATGCACACATCCTGCATACAGTTATACCTGAAATCAGGTAAAGAAAGTCCAATAAATTGGCCAAGCAATGGCCATGACTCATCTACATAGCTGACATTGACAAAGGATCTACAATCTGAGATACAGGATCTCAGGATAAATCCTGAGGGGATTTCACTGACCTTATCAGACCCAAAAGCTACAACTCTTGTTGCATAGGTCCTGCTTTACTTTGGTCTTAACCATCCAGCAGAAAAGTATGAAAACGAAGTATAAGAAGTAAAGCTATGCTATTATGTTGAGCTGTAGGGGACTCAGGTCAACAATTTCTGACATTGCCAGTGAAGCAGAAGACCCAATAATATTATGGACTACTGGACTCTTTTTGAATATTTTGCTGAATTAACACACCTATAATATTCAAATAACAGAACTAAACAAAAACAGGGGATACAGATGAATGTCCATTTTGTATCTGTGTATTCAAAGTGGTTAGGATAGATACATAGTTACATTTTCTTAATGAATAGAGGGATTTGTTTTACTAGTGTTTGTGAATAGGATATCATGTCTGCATCCTGTACAACAAATAATCACTAGGAAGAGAGTATGCAGTGTGTTAATTATTGAAACTGTCCTAGCAATTTGATTTGAAACTGTCTCATTGCTATTTGTTTCTCAATAAAATTATGGGGGAAAAAAAGAAAGTCCAATAAGTAAATATGAAATGCATTTTCCTGACAACAATTATTGTAAAAGATCAGAATTATTTAAAGAGAAAGCTAGACAAGATGTAGTAATCACTTATTGTAACTGTCACACTAACATATTGTAAAACTCTTTTATTTGCTATTTAATTTTTTCTCATTAAAATGAATTTAAAAATTAAAAAATAAAGAGAAAGCTGGTTCTGTGGGTTTTAGGAAGAACACACTTGAAGTGCTATTCATTGACAGGCTGATAGAAGACAGACATGAGCTGTTCAATTACTCTGGTTAATTCCCTTTTTCAGACAGTCTTTCCGCCTACATCACAGCCTTATTTTCTTCTCTAATTACTTGTTATTTCTTTTCACTCCATTGAAAAAAAAGAGCTACAGGATGGAAGTGAACATATCATTCCTTAAGCATTTTTTATTTTAATTTTAGGGAAGGGTCTACAGGGTGTTCAGGGTCACACTACTAGATTGAGGTTGTAGTGATCTGCCTGTTTACAGCCTCCCAAGATCTGGAATTACAGGAGCCTACCACCATGCCCAGTCTCAATTGCTGTCTCAGCGCATCCTGAAGAGTGAGGCCAGCATGACAGGCCCGGGGATTGAACCCTTGATCCATGCTCCTGCTTGCAGGTGCTTTAATCCACTGAGCTATTTGGCTATCCCCTCTTTAAGCATGTTCACTCTCAGTTTTTAGTGCATAGCTATCACCAGCTGCTATTTTCCACCACTGCTTGCTCCAAGTTTGTGCACATACATGTACTCAGTCTCTAACTCTTCCATCCAGAACTTTCCAATCCTAGAGACCAAGCACCACAATGTCTCCAAATCTCTTTTGTACTTTTCTGGATGCTCAATCTCTATGGTCTCAGCTGAAGTCAAGCCTCACTGGGACTTCAGAAGGGAGAGGAAAAGTCTAGGTGAAAAGCCAGCAGGTCAAGGTTAACATCTAGGTGTTATGAAGCCTATATGTCCTCTCAGCTGCAATAAAAGCTGAGAAAGATGATCATTTGACATCATGGATTTGAGACCAGCATAGACAACGTAATGAAAACAACTTCAAAACAATTACAGCAATGAACCCCTACAAATCAGTGCTGAAGTAACTTTAGATAACTTTTTAGTCACTTAGAATGCATCTATTTATCTGTAAGATGCCTCCACAACACTTTTAGTGCTGGAGTTAAATGAGATACAATACATATTAGAATCTGCCAGCACCCTGTTTAGTAGATTTAGGCAGTCACAAAAAAGCTTATTTTCTTCTCTATTTCACATCATTTCCTTACCATTTCATTCTTATGCTTTGGTTCATGGAAAGACTTCTTCTGAGTGTCAATATTTAATCTTAATTTCCTTAGTAACTACACACCCCCACACATATGTTTATATATAAATTTTATTGACTATTTATTTGTTTGGTTTTTGAATGCAAGGTCTTGCTGTGCATTTCATGAGGTCTTGATCTCAATATGTAGCCCAGAGTAGCCTGAAACCCAGTGCTCCTTCAGCCTCAGCATTCTATGTGCTGGGATTATAGACATGTACCACCACACATTTCCAAATCGATCTTTTAAAAAAGATGCATTTTTACATGTTGAAACTGTAGAACACCATATAAAAGGTCTCATTTGTTTTATGTTTCTTAGTAGGTAGTGCGTAGATGTTTAACTTGGTAAGTACAATATAAAATGTTATGCAACATACATTATCATTAGTTCCACTGAATAACAGAACTACTGGATGGCCTGTCAGAAGTCAGCTTTTACCACAACAGAAATATCTGATTTTTTCTCTTGCTTTTCTTTTCACTCTTCAAATAAAATGAAAGTAAAAAATCTCAAACATAAATTGGTAGTATTCAGTAGTGTGCCATCTTCTATTATTTAACAGAGCTGTGATGCCATATTTGGCCTGATTCTTAACATGAAATGGATTATGTATTTTGTTATCTTTTTGAAGAAAAATAAATGTCTTAGGTTTCATCTCATCATGTCTAGGATAGCTCTCTTGCAAAGAGTTTCCCCTAAAATGTAACTTTAAATAATTTATAGTTAAGCAATTAATTTACATTGTTAGTTATTTGTATAGTTTAGGAAAAAGGAGACACTCTACATGAAACTAACTGAAAAAGTGAACAATGTATAAGTTATTTTATTTTCATTTTATTAAATTCCACCCTTAAGGCTATAATCTTCTAAGGAAGAAGTAGTATAAATTATTAAATATTAAAAATAAACTTAAAGTATCTAAGATGACAGAGTCCTGGGTATGTATAAATTTAGCAGATGAACTTTCAAAAGTATCAGCTATTCTGAGCAATGTTATTAAATTAATAAACAGTAATTTGAATTAACTAGTGATCTGTTAAAAACACTTAGCTTATTAAAATAACATGAGAGAAAGAAGAACCTGAGTATGGATTTTTATTAATAATTTAATAAAAACTGGTATTATCTCATATGAAAAGTCATTTTTACTACCTCCTATTAATAGAATGTTGATGGGAAACTAAATGACTTCTCAAACAAATTTTTAAAAATTAGAAGAATATACCACGCATGTACAAGTATATATAGTATACTAATGTGATACTCTCTTTTGTAATAAACCTTAATTATTTTATGTCATATCAGTATTATTACCACACAATTTAATAGTCAGTAGTTTAAAATTATTAAGATATTTGAATAAAGGCAGAAAACAGAAATGGAAAGTAAAAAAGAAAAGTCAAAGACAGAGGGTACCAGAGTTATTAACTCCATGTTAACAGCTTTAAAAAATATCTTCCTTGCTTATATTTGAGTTGTTTTCTTGCCCCCTATATACAACTCTTTATTGCTTATCTATGTTGTCAAATGTTTGAATTATTGTCAGGACAAAAATGTGATGACGACTAAGTAGAACTACTGAGAATTATTCTAACATCTGTGGTTATAGTATGGTATTTGGTTTTTCTGGAGTATATTGATATATTGACCTCTGTGAGCATCCAAATTGCATTAAACAGTTTTGAGTGCAAAAGATCAAAACTAATAGCAGTGGCCAAGACCATGTCATTTCAATCTTACTGCAGATGGGGAAGAACTTGCTAGCAATGAAAGGCACCATTTGAATCAGTGGCATTCTTCAGTTTCATCTGAGTCATTTACCTTCCTCCCAAATATTGTATCACATTTGTGTTGCTAATTTTGTTGGTTCCAATTCTGGTCTCCCAAATGCCCAGACTCAGAATCCACTGCCTCAAGTTCCTTACTCATTTTTCATATCTATGTCTGTTGACTAAGTTGTTGAGCTCCATAATGCCTACTGCCCATGTTGAAAATATTCATTGATACTGCCTTTGTCCAGTTTCTATATTATATACTTTCTGCAATTACGTAGCCTGTCTATTTATGTATTTTATATGTTTTATCTTCCTAAGATTATTTTTTCATGGTCCAGCGTGGTGGTACACATCCATAGTCTCAGAAGTCTGTGAGGTCAAGATAGGAGGATGTCAAGTTTGAGCTTAGCTGATTCCACTTAGTGACAATAATAAGGTCCTGTCTCAAAATAAAATTAAATAAAAAGTGTTGAGGATATAGCTCAGTTTGAATGACCTGAGTTCAATCCTCAGTATCCAAAAATAAATTAAATTTTCTTCTCTTTAATTTAATTTCACCACAAAGATAGCCTCTTATGTGCCATAGAACAACTGCAAATGCCTGAGTGTCACTTACAAGAATGTCCATGACCATGGACATTCTATCATTAACCATACTGCTGGTGCAGTATAACTGCAATATATAAACCAGGTAAATAACATAGCTTACATTTCCCACCTCAATTTTTTTTTTATTTTGCGGAACCAGAAATTGAACTCAGGCCCTTGTGCTTGCCAGGGAAGCACTTATTCCACTGAGCCATCTCCCCAGCCCCTCCCACCTCAATTTATCCACTAGAACAAATTCCATTATAAACATAGGAGCCAGGGAGATAGTTCAGTGGAATAAGCACCTGCCTGGTAAGTACAAGGTCCTGAGTTCAAGTCCTTATAACACACACATACACACACACACACACAAAAAAAAAAAAAAAAAAAAAAAAAAAAAAAAAAAAAAAAAAAAAACAGAAACCTCCTATATGTTCTATTGCACCTCGCATAATGGTCACTTGTTTTCAACTATTTTACATGATGTACTGGAATGTTAATTTCTTATGTAGATTTCAAATATGTTTTGCCTCTTTTCAGGACCTACGTGCTTTAGGACTGTTTGTTCAGTGATATGGAAGATGAAGCAAGGGGAAGAAATGAAATGTCAGATCTTTTGGAAAGATTACACAGAAAACTTCCTTGTTACATGAACATCTAGATCACTTTAAAGGTCAACAGAAGAGGATATTTCACAATCTTGGCAACCTAAATATTTGAGAGTAACTAAGCTTTATGGAAACAATGAATGACTAAGTGTCTAAGAAGTTATCTTATTTGCATTAATCAGCATTTAATATAGATTATTCACTGAAATATGAAGTGTGTGTGCTTGTTACATTTATATTTATAAACTGTAATAATTTTTATAGAGAGGAATTTCCTGAAACAGTCACTGAGACAATGTATCTATGACAAATATCTACATTTTTCAAAAGAATTGAAAACCTAGCTAGCAAACCAAGATTTATGCTTGATCCCAGCCTGAGTGCTATGAGACTGAAGCTGCCGAAATATTTCCCTTTTTATGAAAATACCCTCCAAAATGGCAAACTGTAGTCTCATTAACAAAAGCTAAATTCCAGAACATGCTTTTACTCATTAATATTGCTTCTACTGATTAATCCCTTACCAACACCACTAATAGAGTCTATCTCTTAAGACAGAAATGAGTAATCACAATTATTTCTGACATAATTCTTCAAAGGAGAGTAAGAGGTCCAGTGTGTGCATTCCCCAAAGAGAACAAACAGGTCAAAAACAAACTTCTACCTTCTTGCTCTGAAGGAGTAGCTATACATGCTAAATGATTTCATCATTTTTTTAGCCAATTTAACTTTTGAATTACCTCGAGGTAATGGCTTGGTTAGATATAATGGCAACCACCAATATAGGATCAATTGCTTTACTTGATAACTGGCAGATTTAGTAAAAGTGGCTGCATGGCATTTCACAGTGGTTGAATTTCTAACCTGTCTCATAATAAAGTGCTGTTGAAATGAAGATAGCAAAGGATCATGTCACAGAATAAACAGAAGAATATCTGTAATATCCAGAGTGTACTTGCAAGATTGGCACACATTTTTATCTCATTCTTCAATTGAGAACGGGAGCATGGGACCTCTCATCTGAGCAGAATACAAATCAAATCCTCCCAGCTGAATCAGTATTTCTTTTAGTTTTGCCCTTTGTTTTCATCTTTAAGGAGAAGAAAATGGAAGATATTTAAGAATTTTAGGTTTAACCCAGTTAATGGACAAAAACATGGTATTGGGGTAGAAATGGGTGATGGAGCAGCAGGAAACTACTATTTGCAATGGACAAACTTACTGAGGTATTTTGTTTTGAGAAGGAGAAATTTTGCTGCTTCCTGTGATTTATCATTTTTAGGGAAACAAAGCTGCAAAGTGAGTCAATGACTACATAAGTGAGGCTTCAATTTGAACTAAGTTACTTCAAAAAGTATTTTTCTCCTTTCATAATAGGAGACAAAACTATTTTAACTATGCTTTTAAGAAAATATGTTTCACAATTTAATTAGCTCGATTTATTTTTATTTGTAATTGGCACATAATTGTACTTATTTATGGGCAATGTTGCTATTTTCATAGATGTATACACTATATAAAGATCAAATCTGATAACTGGTTACTCCTTTCTAAATTGATAATGTTAAAAATTTTTCTTCTCACAAAAATTGCTTTTTAGTGACAAAGTGCATTACAAATTGCCACACTTTCTGATGACTACTTGTCTTTCCTTTGTTTTAATTTCATAAGAGCCAATCCATCCTAAAATGAGTTTGAGCAGTTAAAGGTAGAATGTGGTCTCTCTCTGAGCAGACAAACCAATTCTGCTGCTCTTGTTATATATTACACATGAATAAGTCCTAGCTGTTACATAATCAATGTGCATATAATTCTTTTGCTTTTTCTGTTTCAAATTATTCTCCTCAAAGAAATTGCATACTCAGAAATAGAGTATTTTCAAGTAATGGACAATCTATTCAAATTTTATGACAATATTAGTCAAAATTTTCCATTCCATTCACTTTATATCTTCCAGAGAAAAATGCAAAACACTTCAGGTAATTGTCAGTATGCTAAGCATCTGGATAGTCTGTCTAACCTGAATAGCCTTTGCAATTTTTTTCAAGGGAATTTAAAAAATTATAAAATAAACAATAGAAATGATATAGAGTTTCACTTAAAAATAGGAATTTAGCAATGGTTCTTATATTGCATAATGTTGTCTTCAAATTAATTGTTTAGATCACCAGATTCAAGCATGGAAAATTGGAAAAAAAGTTATAAGAAATTGAAAGGAAGGAGAAATCAGCAGTACAATTATCCAAACTACCTTGTATACCTTCTATGTA